>NC_041339.1:9012102-9037102 GCF_004354835.1 Perca flavescens | reverse complement strand
ATCCAACCCCCTATGGGCAGGTTTAAAACATGCGGAAGTAGCTCCTACTACTGGCTGTAGTCCATTGCTTCTGGACAGAAATGCCTCCAATGATGGAAAACAAAGATTTTTGCATCATCAGAGGCTTTTGTTCAGACGCACAATACAGAGATCTCTCGTCTCAGGGGGACATGAGGGAGGGAAGCACGGTCATTCGAAAATACTACCATGTTTCTACTGATACAAAGCTCAATGCTAAATCGGTGAAGTATCCCTTTAAGGTTGGGGAGGGCCAGGCCTCCCGTGTTCATGGTACTTTGCAAGGTACTTGCCTAGGTTTTTTACTATTCCAAATATACTGCCGGATTACGGTGTCAAGTTTCTGCCAGAAATTTATTGGTGGGGGTTCGTGGATCATTCTACTTAAGAAGTTCACACGAGGGACTATGTTGATTTTAACAACAGCAATCCTGGACCGTGGCGATGCCGGCAGCGTAGACCAATTAGTCAGATCCATTTGAACACTAGTTAATATAGTGTCATAGTTGTCCTGTACAACTGGCTGTAGCAATGAGTAAATGATGCCCAAATATGTATTTTTGCTTTGGGTTGGTATTGTATCACTAATAGCTGATGTCACATGTTTGTTGTTCAACAGGAGCAGATTAGATTTATTCCAATTGATTTTATAGCCGGAGATTGAGCCAAATTCATTAGATCTTAAGGATTTTTGGAATAGAGTCCTCAAGGTCAGATATGTACAGATAAAATATCATCTGCAAATAATGATATTAAGTTGTTATTGTATTTAATCTGGACATTAAATATTTTATTTTGCCTTATGGCTTGGGCTAACTGTTCAAAAGAGATCGCAAATAGCATGGGAGAGAGCGGGCATCCCTGTCGCGAGACCCGCGCGATGGGGAATGGCTATGAATGTAGGCCATTGGTTGAGACTATGGCCGTGGGATTCGCATATAAAGTACGTACCATGTCAATGAATTTGGCTCCCAAATCGAGCCTCTCCATTACTTGCCACAAGTAGTTCCATTCTAAAAATAAAAATAATTATACATTTTATTTATGGGCGCCTTTCATAGCACTCAAGGTGACCTTACAGTTTAAAACAAGCAAAAATACAGTTAAAAGGCAAATAGAATTAAAACAAACACATTTAAAAGATTGAGATAGTGTATCATGTGGGGTAGGCCTTTTGGAAAAAGTGGGTTTGAGGGAGGTTTTAAATGTGGGTAGAGACTCTGTGATACGGATGGACAGCGGGAGGCGAGGAGCTGAATGGCTGAAGGCTCTAAACCCCATTGTGGACAGGCGGGCAGAAGGAGTGGAAAGCAGTGAGGAAGAGGAGGATCGGAGAGTTCGGGATGGAGTGTAGGGCTGAAGGAGTTCAGAGAGGTATGGAGGAGCAAGATTGTGGAGGGCTTTGAAAGTGAGAAGAAGAATCTTAAAGTCAATACGGTATTGGACAGGGAGCCAGTGCAGTTGTTTAAGGAGTGGAGTAACGTGTTCAGTTGTTGGGGTTCTAGTGATAATACGGGTAGCTGAGTTTTGGACCAATTGGAGTTTATGGATGGACTTGGGGGGTAAACCAAAGAGGAGGGAGTTACAATAATCAATACGGGAAGTGACAAGAGTGTGGATGAGAGTAGCTGTATTATTGGGTGTAAGTGATGGACGAAGATGGTGTATGGTGCTTAAGTGAAAGTATGCAGACCGGGTGAGATTGATGTGTTTTTCAAAAGAAAGTGTGCTATCGAGGATGACACTGAGGCTCTTGACATGAGTGGAAGAGGAGACTTTGGAATTGTCGATATTGAGTGAAAAATTAGGACATTTTGTTAGGGTGGATTTGGAGCCATCAAGGAAAATTCCTGTTTTGCTACTGTGTAATTTGAGGAAGCTATGAGTGAACCAGGTTTTAACTTCATCTAAACAGTCAGACAGGGAAGACGGAGTGAGCATGGAAGTGGGTTTGGTGGACAAGTAGAGCTGGGTGTCATCCGCGTAGCAGTGAAATATATTGTATATATATTGTATTTCCTGAAAATAAAACCTAGAGGAAGTAAGTAAATTATAAAAAGGAGGGGGCCCAGACTGAGCCCTGGGGAACACCACTGGCAACTGGGGAGGGTTGTGATTGAACAGTTCCATTCTAGGCGGTCAAAAGCCTTTTCCGTGTCCAGTGATTAAAATCGCTGCCTTTGTTGGGAGGTTTTTGGCTTCTTCTATTACATGGAGTAATCTGCGTATATTGTCTGCAGCTTGGCGCTTTGTTATAAACCCTGATTGCTCGGGGTGGACTAGCTTCTCAATGAAGCGTTCTAGGCATAGTGCCAAGACTTTGGAATAAAGCTTAATATCAGTCCCAATGAGGCTGATGGACCTGTAATTCGAGCACTCTGTCAGATCGTTGCCCTTTTTGTGTATGACCGAAATTAGTGCAGTGTTGATTTGTTGATGAAAGGTGCCCCTCTCTATGACCAAGGTTAAAGTTTGTAAAATGATAGGTCCTAGTGTGTCAAAGTACTGTAGGAAGAGTTCTGATGGAATTCCATCCAACCCCGGTGTTTTCCTTTTCTTGGCTGTTTTTAACGCTAATTTGAGTTCCTCTAACGTAATCCAGTTCTTCTGCCTCCTCTGGGTCAAGAATAGGCAGGTTTAGCTCTTTGAGGAACTTTTGGCACTGTGTCAGATCTAGATTGCAGGAGGATTCATACAGCTTTAAATAAAAGGATTGGAAAGTGGCAGTGCTATCTTGGGGGGGGTTTGAAGCCCCCAACGTCGTCTTCAGGGCAGTGCTGCCTGGAAGCATGGGAGCAGACAGATAGCAGAGAGGACGACTTGCGCAGTCTGCTAACTTGTTGCTCTCTCTAATATAACCAGTATAAGTTGCTCTGTTTAGGCTACAAAACGTGCATGCAGGCCGAAATTCAACCGTCTGGTTTTGTTGTGATAAAGCTATAAGCAGAAGGAATATCTGCTAGCTGCTAGGCTAATGTGCAATGGTAAACACACAGAATATGGTACATGCACATAGCAGAGCTTGCAAACTGTGGCTTTTTTTGTTGACAATGTGAGCGTTAACATAATTCACTGGAAATCCAAAATACTTTGACACACTTCAGTGAAAGAGGAGGGGGCTTAAGTTCTGTCGATGGGTCTCCAGCATCTGCAGTTGCCATGCTATCTTTTGACTGGCTCTAGCCAAGTGACACGAGGTTGACTGACTCGCAGCACTTCAACGCGTTTTTTTCCCGCTTGACAAGCCGACCGGACGTGACATGGGAGCGTGGCAGAATCGACGATTACATGTTTTTATTCAATATCCAAGATTGTGACTTAATTTCGATCGATTTCAAATCGAAATCGTGACACCCTTATCACATACCCTTCACCATACATAGAGATTGGCATGGTTTTATTTCAGTTAGCCTAGTAGCTGGTTTGATTTGCATTGAGAGATGATGTTATGGAAAGTACCCCATAAGTACTGTAGTATGTCATTGTATAGTTCTTTAGTGCACTTGCATAACTGCAGTGTGAAACCAAAACTAACCGAATCAAATGTGTACAATGTAACAAAAACATTAACTTTGGTCCAGACCTTGGTTCCGACTTTCAGCTGTGAAAAGGCCCTAAAAACGTTTTTTTATTCTTTTTTTTAATATGTGGATTCACAGCCTGCTTGCTTTTTTGTGGTTGTAAATAGAACTTTCAACTGTAATTCAGAAAGGAAATGACATGGAAGTGAGGGGACAGTCAACGAGAGAGAGAGTTCTCCTGTTGATACCGGTCTATAATTTCTATTTCTCGTTCTTTTCCTCTCCCCTTTGTCTACAAAATTTTCATCTTTTCCTGCCTGTCTACTCCTTAACAAACTTTCCTTTTGGTCCACTATTTCAGACATAAAGAAGCATACGCCAGATGACAACCCAGACAAGATAACACTGGAGAAAGCCATTGAGTCTCTGAAAGAAGTCATGACGTAAGTTGGCGTGACCTTACCTTTCTTTTGTGACGATCACACAGCTAGCAATATTTGATTATTTCAAACACCTCATGTGAACAATCTCCTATCTCCTTGTTCTTCTAATGAAGAACTGAATGTCCACAACCTCTACATATGTTTGCAAGTTTAATACAAACGGACAGCATTACATCTTTGCAAGTTACTTTCACCTGTCTCACGCTAGCAACAACTTCTTCGGTCTTTTTTAACAACATCATCACAACATGAGTCAACATCCGGTCAGCTGAACTCAGAACTCAATGTAATAGCACCTCCTTCTGGAACATCTGTTAGTAGCAGCTAACTTCAGAAACAGTATAAGGAAATTAGCTATTATTCTTCATAGCTAAGTAACTGATGTAGCTTAAAGATAAGCATTCTTATAACTTAATATTACAGTTAAGATATTACAGTTAGGATACCACATCTCCCACCGCTTTAAGTTAACAGCTTATTACCTATAGAAGGAAACACAGGTAAGCTACAATGCACAATATGTAACCTCTTAAATGACATAAAATACAGACCTGCCAACATGTACGCATTTTTGGTACTCAGCACGCATTTTGACCCTTAATGCAGTGGTTCTCAAACTTTTTCGGTCATTCCCCACTTTGGGACAAGGTGGAATTTTCAAGCCCCACCCGCCCCCATTGGCCCAACACAATGCTAATGAAATACGCAACAAGCTTAAACTGTTCCAATTTATTGAACAACTAGTATCAGTATAGTAACAAGTTGTATCTAAATACAAACTAACAATCTACATCCAATAACAGCAAGTTCAAAAATAAAGAAATTAAAAGTACAGCTGTGTCAAAATTTGTATCAAGTTCAAAAATAGAAAATAAATAAAAGCGCCACTTTGCAATCTGTTAAAAAAAGGAAAAAAAGAAATCAATTTGGCAAGACAGGTCTATTTATCCCTGCATTAGTGGCTGCAATGAGCCTGTTTTGCATCGGACAATTTCTCAAACTGGGGTTGCAGGCTTGATACTGCCACTCTCAAGTCATGCTCAATGTTCAGCTGAGATCTGTACTTCGTTTTCAGTGAAGCAACAGCTGAAAAGCCCATCTCACAGAGATATGATGTGGCATAATAATATAATATAATCCAATAATATAAGATATATTACACTGCATAATGAGCACTTTTACTTTTTGGTACTTTAAGTACAGTATATTTTACTTAAGGACAATGTTGAATGCAGGACTTGTAACTGACAATTTGTAACTCTAAAACACAGTTTTTTCTACTTTTACTGAAATACATGATGTGAGTAAGTCTTCCACCTCTGGAGATCACCAACAACAGTCGTGCATGAATAGCTGCAGCTGTGTTTAACACTGAAAACACACAGCTCAGTACAGCATTTACTCAGGGCTCTTAAGTTTTAAGGACAGGCAGTGACAACTTTTGTTGAGGAAGTAACCTCCTTAAATGTGCATATGACAATTATTCACCTCAATGATAAATTCATTCATTTTAATGAATTAATACACCCCTGGACTGTAATATTCCAGATGTGTTTTGAGCAAGATTTCTGCTCATGTTCAAAACTTTGTGCACATTCAAAATATATCTGTGTTCTCTGAGATTTGGAGGAGTTGTGATATTTTGAGATAAATAAAGTACCTAAAAAAAAACTATGAAATAATCTACCTGCATCATAGTCTGCTGTGCGTTACGTGATTGCTGTGCTGATACGGTAGATCTCAGACCTTCTGACAGACTCAGAGCCCTGTTTGGGAACGTTTAGGGAAGTGTCTGTACGCTGCTCTATGCTTTTTTCTCATTGGTTGTTGCGTTTAATCTTACCCAGATACAATAGTGCTATTTTCTGATTGGTTATTGTATATGTATAGCCCCTTTCTATTTTTTTGATTGGCTGATAAGTGGCAGGCTTGACTAAGAGCTCCAGGGGAGCCACGCTTGATTCCTGTCAGTTCCATAGTGAGAGCGGCGCACCAGAAAACTTCTGGGCGCTGCAGAATATTAAATATGTTATAAATAGTTTTTCCGCGTGAGAAATACAATGTGTGGCGGGAGAGCGTGACAGTCACGCTCAATGTGTGACACTTGAGAGCCCTGGTTTCCTTGCAGCTCCGCTACAGTAGCAGCGAACCTTTAACGTTACCTGCCGGTCACATCGTCTCTAAACAGTCCGCTCACAGTGAAGTCCTGCACGGATCAACAGATGTTAGAGTCCGGCGGCTGTTCACTCCGTTTGTTATAAGACGCACCGAGCAGATTAATGGAGCCGCTCGGTGTTTGACTAGCTAATAATCCGTTAGCCTGTTATCTTGAGCTTTGTCTGAAGGCGACGAGTGGCCAGCCAGGCTCGACACATTCCGCACATCGGTACCGGTCAGAGAGGCGTGTTTTGTGTCTCGGTCCCTCCAGCCTCCGGTCAGTTTTTAATTAACCTACATTAGTAACAGTTAAGTATGAACCTAATCCTAGGAAAGGCAAACAATATAAGACCTTTGTAACAAAATCCAAGACTTTGTATACCAAATTCAAGGCTTTTAAGGCCTTAATTTGAGACGATCAAATTTAAGACTTTTTCAATGCTTTTAAGACCCCGCGGGTACCCTGACACACACACACACACACACAGACACACACACACACACACACACACGCAGTCACTCTCTAGTCTAGTGCGCGTTCTTGCTCCAGATTCGGGAGATTTGATCTCCACCAATGAGCTATTAATATGCGGGACATTCCGGGAACTTCCGGGACAGTTGGGATGTTTGGATAAAGATATAAAGGCATAAAAAGGAAAATTTCCTCCCGTTTGGCGCGCCCCACCTGTCACGTCTCTATTCCCCACCAGTGGGGCGCGCCCCACACTTTGAGAACCGCTGCCTTAATGGAACACGCCGACTTATTGGGAATTTAGCTTATTCACCGTAACCCCCAGAGTTAGACAAGTCGATACATATCCTTCTCATCTCCGTGCGTGCTGTAATGCTGTCTGACTGCTCCAGCGGCATCAGACCAGCACAGAACATGCAGGTGAATGGTTCCAGCAATCCTACTGCTCCAAATAAGTGACAAAATAACACCAACATGTTCCTATTTACATGTTGTGATTTATAGAGTCACAGCGTGTACAAAAAACAACGTAACATGAGACATAGCTGTCTTCTAACTGTAAACAAACCGGGAACTATATTCTCAGGCGGAAGAATATAGTACTTGGGCGGAGTGATATGCTCGCAGCAAGCCTGTCTGAGAATATAGTTCCCGGTTTGTTTACTGTTAGAAGATGGCTGTGTCTCATGTTACGCTGTTTTTTGTACACACTGTGACTGTACAAATCACAACATGTAAATAGGAACATGTTGGCATTATTTTGTCACTTTTGTCACAATTCGGAGCAGTAGGCTAGTTGGAACCAGTTACCTGCAGGATATGTGCTGGGCTAAGCTAATGCTGGAACCGTCAAGCAGCGTTACAGCACGCACGGAGATGAGAAGGGTATGTATCGACTTACTCTGGGGGTTACGGTGAATAAGCTAATGATAAGCTAGGGTATTTTTGTGAATGTACGTGAGTCAAAACTTTAGTTTAAAAGCATAATTAGGACCAAATCACCACTTCTAAGATTCACCGTATTCTCGTTTTTGGGTCAAAGGGCTTTTTGAATGGGAGTGATAGGGGCACTCTCGTGCTAGTCTCAAAACAGTCAATCCCATTCAAAAGGCCATTTGACCCAAAAACGAGAATACGGTAAATCTTAAAAGTGGCGATTCGGTCCTAAATATGCTTTTAAACTAAAGTTTGACGTACATTCACAAAAATACCCTAGGATGCATTTTGGCGAGAGTTACGCTTTAAGTACGCTTGTACAATTCGCTGCTCTCTAGGTACGCATTTTGTTGCATCTCGCATTTCTTCGGTTTCAGTTTCTATGCAATCTACAGCTATGACGTTGATTCTGCCGCTGAGCAGTGGAGTGAAAAGCTTTCGGCCAATCAAAGCGCTGCATTTTAACCCTCCGCCCACCTGCCCCTCCTAGCCAAATGCTTTGCGCGTTTAATTCAATTCAGTGCCTCAGCAAGCCAGGCTGTCCGGATAACTGTAGGCTTGCATGCCATGGCTGAACCGCCTCAAAAAAAGGTTCAGAATGATTTCTTAACGGGAGAGGTAGCCTTTCCTCCACATGTCCAGGCTACCTCACATAGACAGTATATAGAACCTCCTCACGCGTTCTGCACCGTGTGGAAGACATCAACATCAGTCACCAAGGGGCAACAGGTAATGAACACAGTCCCATAAACAAATACTCCCCACCCCCAGAAACATAGTGATATTAAAAAAATTTTAATATTTAACTCGTTAAAAAAAATTAACGAAATTAACGCAGCTGTGTTTGTTTACTTTATGTGGCGGCTGAGAAACGTAATACGTCTACATAACAGCAGGCGGCGCTACTCTGTATTGTTGCCCAAGTAATGAAAACCGGCAGCTGATTGGACGAACGCGTCACATGGGTTTGTTTTCTCCGGAAATCCAAAGCCAGACTGTCATGGCGGCCGTTCAGAATACGATCTCATATTGTACTAAAATAGTTCACTGAAACATGTTTCTAAAAACATTTTAAGCGAGAAATAGGCCGTGCAGTTGCTGAATCTGTCTTCATTTCAGAAGATTTTCGTCAGATTTTGAGAGACTAGTCACCTCATTCCGCTCGCCATTTCCGGGTGAGTCCCGACTGCCCTGCCGCCTACTGAACATAGGCTCGTTGGAGATGAACTGCTCCTCGCCTGTAAAGTAGACAAGAGCAGGCGGGGACGGTGACAAAAATCTGCTCTCCTGCCGTTTCCAGCAGCCTTCAGCAGGACTAAGCCAAATTGTTGCTGCTGTTGTTCTGAAAGATATTAAACATTCTGAACTTAGCAGAACCTTTCCTTGTTTGGTTTTTTCTTCATATTTGCAAAGTTAAGTGATTTAGCATTTAAATATCCATTACTATAAACTTCAGTCTCAATTAAAAAAAACAATTAATCGCGATTAATTACAGTAAATTGTGCAATTAGTTAATTTTTTTTTATCGATTGACAGCCCTAATTAAAAATAAATGGATGACAAGAAAAAAACGTTCATAGTGTCCATCAGTAACATGGGATGGGAGTAACACGTTACAATTCAGTGGTTGAAATGACTGTAGAGATGGACACTGGTGTCAATAGGCTAGCCTATCACACCTGCCATCCTTCCCATTAGTTGGGGGCAGTTAGAAAAGTGGTGGAATGGCAAGAAAACGAAAAGGTTTTAGAAAGGCCAAGTGCTGATTAACGTAAGAATAAGGTAACCGTTAGGCTATTTATGTGATGTGATGGCAACTGACATAATGCAATGTCACCCATGTAAAAATTTTAAAAGCGTATAGGAAAATATCTGACCCATGTTATTTATTAGCCTATAATTGTTTCTCTGTCAGGCTTCAATCTGTGCTTTTTTAGTAGTTGCTTTAGGCCTATTTAAAGTTGCTTTACCATTACTTAGACTACTTAATTTCCCTTCAGTAATCAGAAGAAGGCTATGTGTTAACCTGGTCTAACTCATCTTTAACACAGAAGTACTTAGGCATATTTATTAGCTCTCTCTGCCTCCTGTTGGTTAGACTAACAAATACAGTGGGGGAAATAAGTATTTGACCCCTTGCTGATTTTGCAGGTTTGCCCACTTACAAAGAATGCAAAAATCTACAATTTTAATCATATGTACATTCTGTAACAGTGAAAGACAGAATCCCAAAGAAAATTCCAGAAAATCACATCATATGAATTTATTAAAATTGATAACCATCTGATGAGGAAAAACAAGTATTTGACCCCCTGGACAAACAATATTTTGTAGAAAAGCCATTATTGGCCAGCACAGATGTCAAACGGTTTTTATAGTTGGTGACAAGGTTTGTGCACATTTCGGCAGGGATGTTGGCCCACTCCTCCTTGCAGACAGCCTCCAAATCATTCAGGTTCCGAGGTTGTCGCCTGGCAACTCGAATTTTAAGCTCCCTCCAAAGATTTTCAATTGGATTCAGGTCTGGAGACTAGGCCACTCCAGAACCTTGATGTGCTTCTTCTTCAGCCACTCTTTTGTTGCTTTGGCGGTGTGCTTAGGGTCGTTGTTGTGCTGAAACACCCATCCTCGACCCATCTTCAGCTCTCTCACTGAGGGAAGGAGATGTCGGTCCAGAATTCCACGATACATGGCCCCGTCCATCCTCCCCTCAATACGATGGAGTTGTCCCGTCCCCTTGGCTGAAAAGCACCCCCAAAGCATGATGTTGCCACCACCATGCTTGACGGTGGGGATGGTGTTCTTTGGGTTGTACTCGGTGTTCTTTGCCCTCCAAACACGACGAGTTGAGTTGAGGCCAAAAAGTTCTATTTTGGTCTCATCTGACCACATCACCTTCTTCCAGGCCTCTTCTGAGTCGTCCAGGTGGTGAATGGCGAACTTCATGCGGGCCTATACATGTTTCTTCTTGAGCAGGGGGACCTTGCATGCGCTGCAGGATTTCAATCCATGACGGCGTAGTGTGTTACCAACCGTTTCTTTTGTAACTGTGGTCCCAGCTGCCTTCAGTTGATTCATCAGTTCCCCCCTTGTGGTTCTGGGATGATTCCTTACCGTTCGCATGATCAGGGACACCCCACGAGGCAAGATCTTGTGTGGAGGCCCAGACCGAGGGAGGTTGGCGGTGGTGTGGTGCTTCTTCCATTTCCTGATAACTGCACCGACAGTTGATCTTTTCTTTCCAAGTTGCTTTCCAATTCTCTTGTAGCCCATCCCAGCCTTGTGCAGATCAACAATCTTGTCCCTGATGTCCGTAGAAAGCTCTTTGGTCTTGCCCATGGTGGTGATGTTGGATGCTGGTTGTTTGGGTGTTGACAGGTGTCTTTTATACAGGTAACGAGGTGAGGCAGGTGTATTTGATGTAGATAATTGGTTCGGATTGGGGCTGTGTCTTAAAGAAAGACTAACTGGCTTGTAGGAGCCAGAATACTTGCAGTTTGTCCAGGGGGTCAAATACTTGTTTTTCCTCATCAGATGGTTATCAATTTTAATAAATTCATATGATGTGATTTTCTGGAATTTTCTTTGGGATTCTGTCTTTCACTGTTAGAATGTACATATGATTACAATTGTAGATTTTTGCATTCTTTGTAAGTGGGCAAACCTGCAAAATCAGCAAGGGGTCAAATACTTATTTCCCCCACTGTATATGGGCACAGAATTTTGGACAGGATATAAGAAAACATTTGTATAGTAGTTTTACTACACGTACAGCCATTCATCCACTCCGCTACTCATAAAATTTCTTTTGTTATATATTTTATTGGTTATATATATGCATGGGTTAAATTGGGATTTGTTATGTGGGGGGGCTCTCCCTAGTGTGGTCCGGGGGTATGCCCCCCCCCCAGGGGAAAAAAATGTGAAAAATAAACCGTTAAATGGCACTTTCTGGAGAGTTTTGTGCAAAGAAATGGAGAAATTGAGTCTTACATGATATGTGCAAAACTGCAAGGTTAAGAGCCTACTTTGCATTGTTGTAGTATCAACCGGTATTAGGGGCATTTAGCATTACATTACTGTTAATCAGTCATCACTTGATTACACATTGTATTACCTTGTTATGATATAAGAAGTGACCCATACAATGTGCCAAACAAAATGTGCCACATGAAGAGACAGTGCAGCATGACAGTAGCAACACCTGAGATGATTTAGGTCATTGGTAACCAGGTCCTCATTACACAAACTTCCTTCTCCCAATCTCTCTCTTTACTACCATACACACACACACACACACACACACACACACACAGCACTAAGTGATGCTCGGAGGCGAGCCGTGTCCGGCTCTGAGCCCTGCCGCTGGAGGAGATGCGACGGCGAGGACCGGTTCAGCGACATGAACTCGTAGCGGCCGGTGGAGCTTCTGAGCACCAGGCTTCCACCGCTGCGAATGGCTTTTTATCTTTAAGAGAAGGCATTTTATCTGTTAATCCTACCGACGTAGACACTTCGGCGTTATGTAGTTGACCCGTAGTGGTGAATTGTCTGCAGTTCTGGCCGGGTTGTTGCCGTGTTCCGATTGTTCTCATCTCAGCTCCGCCGAGACAAAATAGACATGCCATTTAAAAAACATTTAATTTATTATCAGAAATATCATGTTTTCAAAAGCATCACTTTCATCAAATTTTATGTGACATATTTAGACTGCAAGCAGGCACATCCGGACAAACGAGCAGGCTTATGTGCTGGGGCTGAGCCCCGGAGAGCCCCGGCCCAATTTAATCCTGTGTGTATATATATATATGTATGTATGTATATGTTATACTAGGAAGGTTCGTCCTTCCAGTGAGATCAGAGCGCATTGTTGCTCTATTCCTGAAACTGATCTCAGGATACCACACTCCTATTAAGTCTTGAGCATTATGTAGGTTTAACTTGTAATAATTGACTGAGTGAGATTTAGCAAGAATCAAGTGATTTTAATTATTGATTTTGTTGTTGAAGAGTTATTGAGTAATCCTCGACAATCCCTTAATCCTTGTAGAGGATAATAAAGATACAGTAGTAATACAGTAAATGATTCAGGGTTTTTCCTGGCTCAGAATGGTATGACATTAGTAGTGTTGGTCTTTATTTTAGGCAAGGTTTGCCACTATTACACCCTGAAATGTCTTAGTCTTAAGTAGGAAAATTAAATTATGTTATTGTTCTTGATATGAAACAAAAATGAGCAGCAAATCCTCACAATTGAGAAGGTGGAACCAGCAAATGTATGAAATGTTTTCTGGATGAACAACTAAGACAAGTGATGGATTATTAAGTGTTATTGATTTTGTTTCTGTTGGTCAACTAATTGATTTCTTAACTAATTGTTTCAGTACTATTGAGATTAACAATAACATTTTCTTCCATTCTCTAACTTCCCTTCTCCCTTCCCTCCCACATAGTCACATCAATGAGGACAAGAGGAAGACTGAAGGCCAGAAGCAGATCTTTGATGTTGTTTATGAAGTTGACGGCTGTCCTGTAAGTTTGAAGATTGCTGGTGTTAGAATGTCTGTGGTTGTGTTGACCAACCAAGTGCCTTAAAGGGGTGATATAATGATTATATAGGGTATTTCACACTGTTCCTTAAGGTCTCCTACTAGGGTATGTAACATTGTTTGGGCTGAAAATGCCCTTGGTGTTATTCTATGGGCCTAATGCAACCCTGTGAATAAGCCTTGAATGAAACAAGAGCTTTTCTCCCAAATATGGTATGCTCATGAATATTTAGATGAGCTGTGCACTGATTGGTTGGTTGAAACACACACACACACACACAGCCCCTCCCCTCCGTGCCGCTCCGTGCACACCACGTCACATACACTGCACAGAAATTTTATACATTGTTTGTCTGCTATTTCATTACTAAATTCACTTCTGAGACTTTTTTATGCGAGAAATCAACTATGTAGAGCTCAAATATGTGCCGTTTTACAAAAATTGATAGCTAATTGCAAATATGGTCAGACTTCAGGAGCTCCACAGTCTGACTGAGCTGGCTGGAGCTCTAATCAGGAGACTCGCAGACAAGAGGCGTTTATTTCCCAGATAGTTTGTTTAAATAACTCAACACACATATCCATTATAAGATTAACTGGAACTTGTGGTTTTTCGAAGTTATAATGGTCCACAAGAGATTGCGGGCATAACAAGCGGAGCTCCACGGCCGGCAGCCCGCGGCGCTCCTTACCCAGTGCAAAGTCACTGTTTCTGGTTTAACTACACTACCAACTGCCACTGACCTGGTGGAGCTCCGGCCAGCTCACCGCGGGGTCTGCACAACCTAGATTCAGAAGACCAGCTGTGTTTGTATGTACATTTTGAGGCGTGACCAAGGTACAGACTAGAGCCAAATTAGGTACAGCCACCAAGTTGATGTCAACTATGAGCTTTCTTGAGATTCACACGTTTTCAGTTGCAGTTACAAATTGTGAGATTTGCATAGGAAACAGGTGTCACTGGGACTTTGAGGTTCTATGTATGCCTATTTTACCCACCGAACTGTTGTAATTCAACTATGACAAGGTAAACTTGGTTTTGCATTCTATCACCCCTTTAAAATTGGTAGAATTAAGGTAATACAGCTCTCAGGTCTGAAAAAAAAATCACTAGCTACAATAAAAATACCATTCAGTTTTGTCATGTGACTGATGATGACCTAATGCATTCCTGTTGTGCATTTATTTATTTTTTTTAATTTATTTTTGTTAATTTCTGTGGGTCACTATAATCCGGTTCCAAGAAATACATCAAACAAGGCGAAACAACAAATAAAATAAAATCAATAAATCAATTAAAGACAGATTTCAAAATGTCATCAAAAACAGTTTCGTCAAAATCTCATCTCTATTTTTTATATAGTATACTTTCCTCAGTTCTTATTGATTTTATCGACCCACCCCCACCCAGATCACACCCACCCACCCAGATCACACCCACCCGGATCACACCCACCCAGATCTCTCTCACACACACACACACACACACACACACACACACACACACACACACAAATAAATTAACGGGGTTCTAAAGACAGGTTCTAGAGGGCATCATAAATTTGTCTCCATTGGCTATCAAATTGTTTATTTTTTATTTTTGTCCTCTGACATTGATCTTTCAATACTCAGATATTAGGTCCTTCCAATTCTCTATTGAAGGTGCTTCCTTATTTTTCCAGTTTTGCAAGATCAATTTTTTAAAGATAAGAGGAAAAAAGTATCTGCCAACTAGTTGGATATCTTATTCCCTCTATATCTTGAAAAATACATAGATTTGGGGAGAATATCATTTCTCTATTAGTATACTTAGATAACCAAATCTCTATACCCTCCCAAGTTTTCTTTATACCTTTGCAGTACCAAAAGGCATGCATAAGGGAGTCACCATATGAATTACATTTTAGACATATATCTGATGATGTATTATCAAACTTGTTTATTTTATCTCTAGTGTAATATATTCCTGTCATTATCTTAAACTGTATTAGACGCAGATTTTCGTTAGTAGTTAATTTGTACGTTAGTGACAAACTTTCTTTCCATTTTCCTTTAACATCAACCCCTAGGTCTTCTGTCCATTTATTGTATATACTTTGTAATAATGTATCACTGTTTTCTATACTTATCAGTAAATTGTACATAGAGCCGATCAGCCTCCTTTTTTTGTTTATTTGGCTAAAAATATTAGACATGTAATGTCAGGAGAAATTTAAACGGCAGCAACATGTTCTCTGGGCAGAAAATATGGCTGACATCTTGACATAAAATTTGACATCAAGAAAACATTGTCGAACTTTGACTAGTTTTGAGCGCTAATCATTGATGTAAACACAGAGTCAGCTTCCTCTCGTCTTACCAGAGTTTTTCCTTCTGTCGGCGTGGAATACAGTCCGCCTGTCAAGTGCAATAGCTTGATCTGGGACTCCGAAAGATGTGGGCACAACAGTCTGATTTCCTGTTGCAGAGTAACCTGAGTCGTATTTCATCAATTTAATTTTTAATGTGGAATAGCATTAGGTCCATGCTAGGTTGGCTAAGCTGTATGCCTCTTTTCCTGGGGCAATCACACGGTTATTTATTTTTATTTTTTTAAACTATGTCTCTGTTGATTTTTCATTAGTAAATTTTTGTGTAGCTGTATTTGCTATTGTGTTATATGTGCTATTGGGCTGGCAGTAGGCTACTGTGTTCTTTTATTGGCAAAAGAAAACTAAGAGTAGCACTATTTTCCTCATACAGAGTCATCTTCCAATTATGTTTTTCTTTATTTGTGTTTGCAAAATCAGCAAGTGCAAACAAAACTAAAATTACTTAAAAGCAACATATTAAATGTAAACTCCTGCCAAGAAAGCCTCGTAAATGTTTGTAGAGGTAGCATAAAACCAAACAAAGTAAATAAGTGCATGTGTAAACAAGTGCCTTTTGCTATACAATAGGATATAGAGCTCGTAATATTGTTGCTCCTTTTTGAGTGTTTTTCCATAATGGCCGCAAAAGAGGACACGATTGATTGTTGTTTTTGGTACAGCAGCTACAGCACAGCTAATGCTAGCGCTGGTAACAGTAGACGAACAAACGTTACTTAACTTGCAGGCTGTGTGCGTGGACTCAAGCCAGCATGAGTCTGTATTTTCATACTCTGTGTGCTCACTGAATGACACCTGTTTAGGTGATGAAAAAGATTTGAGTTTCCCGTCCTGCTTGGCACCAACCCAGGCGACATATTTTGCAGACCTACTTATCTGCTCCTCGTCAATTTTGTGAAATCCTAACCATTTTCACATAACTGAGGTTTTGTAACCCCCTTTTTTATCAACAATGTCTTCAGCTTGAGAGGATAACGTGAGTTCAACATCAATTCTTCTCTATAATACCATTCAAATTTCCTTCTTTTTTATATTTGAATATTTAATGCTCAAATGCAGCCTGTTATTATGTACTACACTACTCAGGCTTATGCATTGTCTATGCCACTATGAGCATGTGGTTGTTGTTACACATTCTGTCCACAAGAGGGGCTCCAACATTAATCTGGCCTTGAAGAGGACCTACGTCTTGGCGCATTGCATTTCTTGCACGCCACTTTGTTTACATTAATTTTCCACCACGAGCACACAAATCAACAGAGAACTCTGTAATGAAACTTTATCTAACAACTGTATTGTAATGTAACCTCTGTTGTAAAGGTCAACGGTGCTCGGTTAGCACAATGACATCATGTGAGAAAGCACAGCAAAAACGATTTGTCATAAACAATAGTGTTAGCCACGATGCTAAAGGCATTGATAACCAAGGCAAACGGTGCTGTCACTAATATTTTAGTGATTTGTAAGCAACCTGTTTCTTGCAGATTGTTACATTACTGAGAATACAGCTATTAGAAGGCAGGCAATATATGAAATCAAAGGTAACTCTGACAGCTGTAGGGCAGCTAACCTAAACTTTAGCGGTCTCCATGAATAGCCCAGCAAAGCTACTATAACTTGCGACGCAGTTAGGAAACCAGAACAAGCTAACTAATGATAACCTAAACATTTTGCCTCGGTGAATGTTCATTTTAAAGTCATGTTAAAACTATTTTCCATCGTTCTTCCAATTTCCAGCCGCAGACAGTCACTCCCCCTTCGGTACTTAACGTTGGCTCCGTGATGTTAAGACCTCGCAATGCCTTGTGTTTCTCACTCCCGCTGATTATTCATCCGACATGACATGACAAAAGCATTTTGTTTTCACATGCGGGTAGGCCAAGGTGAGAAGAGGGAGATTAGCTAACGTTAGCCAACATATTTATAAAACGAAATCACATTCGAATAGTGATTTCAGCATTCAAATAGTATTGTTTTTTTTACTATTCGAATTATATTCGACTTTCTGAATTTGTTCCAACAGCCCTAATGTCCATCGGCTCCACTTTCACGTCGAAGACTATTAGAAGATGTTGCGGGTGGTGATCATCTCAAGGACCTTGCACTTAAGCATAAGCATTCTCAACTAGGGCAGCACGATATTTTGTTTCATCGTCTACATCGTGATGTGCGCATGCGCGATAGTCACGTTGCAGGACATTGCGATGTTGACGCCAACACTTTTTTGCTGCTTGATAGAAAATTAAACTTTCACTGTTCTCCTTTTACATGATTTTTCCCGGCCGACCCTTCCCCTTTAAGACAGGTGGTCATGTCCCGTAACGTTAGTCCGACGGGGGTTGTTATGGGAAGTGAGGCTCTCCGGTGTGTAGAAAAGTACTGTAAGCGGCAGCTGCCACTGACACAGTGATGCGAATACTTTTCCATGGGTAGTCAGTGTTTTATGTACACTGCAAAGACAAACTAAATCACCTGATTAATGCAACGTAATCCCGATATCTCCCGGCCATTTTTCACCACAGAAAACAGCTACCAGCCAGGCTAAAGCTAACACAGTTAGCCTAAAGAAACAAGGCGTCTGTCCCAATTAACGTCATGGTTCGGAGCTGTGACGCTGGAAACGTAACACTAATCTACAACAACAGTCTGTTTCTGATATAATGTAATTTACACTGATTTAAGTGGTCTTGGATACACAGTTTGTTGCAAGAGTGTGACATGCAGGCTCTGCATGCACAGCAAACCAACAATCATGATCAATTTTAATCAATTTATCAAACAACCAAAGCAGGCCCCGCTAGTCGACCACAACCTGAAATTTAGAAGAAGAAAAATGCATGCATTATTAATATCATTAATTTTAGCCTGGATTGATATTATATGAATACAATGGTGTCATGTCAGTCAACCAGTGTATTTCTTTTTAATTTCCCTCTCCAAAATCACTTCAGAAGAGTAGTCACAGCGCTTACTTGCTTTGGTTTTTGTAAAGCATTAAAGTTCAACAAAGACTGGTTCACATAAGAAAATTTCCATTTTTATTTTCTGAGTAGATGCACTCTCCTATAAAATCACCCCAGTACTTGAGAATGATTTAGTATTTCTAAATGGGGCTATTTATGTCCTCTTGTAAAAATTTGTCTTTTTTTCATATCGCAATATATATCACAGGAAAAAAAAATGTTGCAATGTAAGTTTTTTTCCAATATCGTGCAGGCCTATTCTTAACACTTCTTTGACTTTCAATGCTTTGTCTTCTCTGCAGGCCAACTTGCTGTCTTCCCATCGCAGTCTGGTTTACAGAGTAGAAACAATAGCCCTGGGAGATCAGCCTTGTGACCGTGGAGAACATGTCACACTCTTCCTCTTCAATGACTGCCTTGAGGTGAGAATACACACAAGCACCAATAAAAATCTTAGGAAGAACCATGTTCAGACCTAATTTACCTGTTTTTACCATAGGTCAGGGCCTTAGGTAAACCTTCAGATTAGACTTGGACTATCTTTAACTCTTCAAATCAATGAACCCCTTACTTGAATCTTTACCTGCCTTCAGCCATCTATTAGGGTTGGGCGATGTCCCCTAAATTGGCAGCATCGTCGTCATCGGGAGGGGGGGTATTTATTTCTACTACTACTAAATTCGTTAACAATCATACGACATGAGACAACCAAGGGGGTAAGCTTTGCTTCAGAACTCGAGCCATCATGGCGCCATTTTGTTGCTAACTGGCCATCACCTCCTGTTAGCATTCCGCTGACCGCCATTTTTTTTTACGTCACTTGACTGCGAATAACTTTACATCTGAAGCGTTTAAAGACTCTATTTGTCCGTTGTTTAGTTCCAAAGAAACACGACAATGTATAAAAGGCTTCATTACCTTGTACCTCACGTTATGGCTCCGTAGCAGACGTTTTTGTAAAAATAAGCTAACGATTGTGTCATAACCAAGTGACTTACTGTCGCATAGTAGAGGAATTACCGTATAGTACAGGAGAAGCTCGCAGGCAGTTTCGACTTACATGAGATGTTTAGGTTTAATTACTAATGTTAACTAGCATGTTAGTGATCAATAATTAGCCTGTGCCCATGTTATCTCCTTACATACACCTACAGTCTCCGTATCTGTAAGATTGGGAAGGATTGAGATTTCTCTCGGCACAGCTACCAGAAGACTTCCAACTTTCAGATACGTTGCTCACGTCACATTCTCTCAGTTGGAGGCTGCGCAGTAAAGCTGACCATCACCGGAAAAGTGCTTCTAATAGCCTTCACTGGTCTCCGTCCAGAGCAACGGGGTCTATTGGTCCATTATATACTGTCTATGGAGACAACTCTCACTCTCTCTCTGCGCGCACACACACACACACACACACACACACACACACACACACACACACACACACACACACACACACACACGGTCCGATTCTGGTGGTTGATGAACGCGGATATGTGCCATGAGTCCATGACGCTAATGTTTGATTACTCCTCATTGTCATTCTGATATTTTGTGATTACATTCTGAATCTGCCCCGTTCTCTGGCAGGTAAACACAGTAGTAGGTAGGCCTACAATGTTTTCCTCTGATGTAGACGTAGCCTACACTGTAAGTCAGTAGTAGGCTATAGGCTACTGTGGAGTAAGTGGTTTGGGGTCCTTCTGTAAGTAATTTTGTGGTACAATTTGGTTTTGAAGAATTCTACAAGCAGCAATACCACAGGCCAAGCAATCACCCGTTCCAAACTGGCACATTTTCAACAGGCTCTGTACAAGTAACTGAAAAATCTAAATTTAAGGCATTTAAGGCGAGACACGGCAGGCAAAGACATTTTTTTTTTTCTCACTGGTCAATTTTGAGATTTTTGGCTATATGTCTTCAATAACATGTATTCTTTCAGACTTGTGCTAAAAAGAAGTCCAAAATACACATTTAGGTCTTTATTTTACTACACTTTGTCTGTTGGCGTGTGTAGATTTACCTTTAGACCTAAATTGATCAAAAGTTGGCGTTCTAAATCATCCCGCTGCTCCACGATCGCTGTCTGCACCCTGTCATCTCATATACCGTTAGAATACGCTCTCTCTCTCTCCTTTGCAATGCTGTCGGATCCAAATATGGTCATTTCCGGTTTATCAGCAACCGATCATGAAAGTAAAACGGTCAATTTAACTCAAAATGCGTAATCTCATTGGCTGATTTTCTGTGATTCCGTGTTTCGTTCAGAATCGTCACGTGACGCGTTCTGACATATCCGCGATAGTTCAAAATGTCAAAAGATAGCCGTGTAAAATTCTCAGAGAAGCCGAAGATGATGAAATGCCATCACAAAGTGCGTTGATGCGTAAACTGACGTTCATAAAACAGGAGGTACAGGACAGCGGAGGTAACGACAGCTGACAGTTCATGTAGTGCGTCTGAATGAACTGATCGGTTGGTTTAATTTGCCCTAATTGCGCAGGGACAGGGCTGAAAATCAACATTGATCTGAAGAATCATGGGTTCTGTAGTAGTTTACTACTAGAGTGCAGTCTCTGTAAAGTAGATAAGTACAGGCAAAGTGTCTATACATTGACGCGTCTTCAAGACGTATCCAGGAACAATGTGGCGTTTGACGTGAATGTGAGAATGGTGCTGTTAGCGCACGAGTTAGGCTAGGGATACGCAGCTCTAAAAAAAAATCAGCAAAGTGTTGGGGATTCCTGGCCTTCATGTTAACGTATCAGAGACACCAAAGGACAGTAACAGGTATGGTCTCTCTCTCTCTCTCTCTCTCTCTCTCTCTCTCTCTCTCTCTCTCTCTCTCTCTCTCTCTGTGTCAAAGCAGTTTACAGAAATTCATAGCCTACATGTCATATTAAATATATGTGTCACATATATACTATACTTTACACACTATATATACAAAACAATTACATTACACAAGATATTTCAGTTTTTGTATAATATATATTACTATATAATACTAAACAAATCTGTAATTGAAGTTTTAATTTTTTTGGCTGTTTTTCAAATGTGTAAATCTCTTAGTGAAGATTATTTTTCACAGTGGAGGAGGAAGTGTATCTCCGTCTGACCCAGTTGGTGGTCACTGAGCATGTCTCTCTCTCTGACCTGTCTGTGTGACCCAGTTGGTGGTCACTGAGCATGTCTCTCTCTCTGACCTGTCTGTCTGACCCAGTTGGTGGTCACTGAGCCTGTGTTTAGTCAGGATCCATCTCTTCTTTATATCTCTGACAGTGTGCAGATACTATGTCAAATAACAATTTAGTCTACTTTGTTTGCTTTCTCCAATGTTCTAAATGTTGGTCTTTTGAATAATTCATAATTAGTTTTGTTCTGTTGAGTTGTTTTGAACCAGTGCTGATGGGAGCCGGGTTAGTTAGCTTCACCATGAGCTGACTGAGGGGACTGTTTTCAGTATTTGGCTCTTGGATTTTAGGTGCTTTGAAATGGAATGTGTCTTTTTGACTTACATTTAGATGTGTTCAAAATGTTACAGTTTGTTTCTGTATGTTTAGCAGTAATGGGAAACATCCCATCTCTTGTCTTACATCTACCCCGTCTCTCTCCCTCTCTCTCTCTCACTCTCTGTAACATTTGTGGCATTATACATTATGGCCTCCATCTGTTTGTGTTTTATAATATGGATGAACAGTTCGTAATAAACTATAAATTTAATTTCAGTTGCTGAAATTGAGAGAGGCTGGGAGTCACTGCAGAGAACCAGGGACCAGATCAGGCAGGCATACGCAGATATTGACCCTGATGTGGCTGAGATAATAAGGGAGGATGAGGATGCCATAATAAATATCAGTGTCTCTTTTGATGGCACCTGGCAGAAGAGAGGCTTCACGTCCCACTACGGCATTGGTGTGTGCATCAACATCCTCACTGGGCTGGTAGTGGACTTTGAGGTGCTATCCTCCAACTGCCATGCTTGTACCCTGAGAGAGTGTGCTCGGTGAGGTGGTAAGATTACACAGGGGGAATTTAAAAGCTGGAAGGAGAGTCATGTAGATTCTCAGGGTCAAGTAAGGCCATGGAGCAGGAGGCAGCCAAGAGGATGTGGTTCTGTGTCTCAGCATCAACTGCACTACACAGAGATGCTGTCAGATGGGGACAGTGCAGCATTCAAGGAGGTGGTTGCGCTCAACCCATACCCTGGACATGCAATTGTTAAACTTGAGTGCATAAATCACGCTCACAAGCGCATGGGCACAGCGCTTAGGAAACTGAGTGCTGAGCGTAAGTTAGGGGGGAAAAGGTCAGGGTAAGCTTACTGCCAAGAAATGTAAAGCCTTGCAGAATTATTACAGGGGGGCTATTCTAAATAATCAAGGGTCACTGGATCAGATGAAGGCAGAAATATGGGCAGGTCTCCTCCACTCCATGTCTAGTGATGAAAATCCTACGCACACTAGGTGTAATCCATCCTGGTGTTGGTACAGGAGAGCAGAGGAGAATGGAGAAAAGCCAGAGAGCCAACTTTTTATCACTGGAGGTGGGTCAGAAGCTCATCCCTGTCTATCACCGGATGTCCAATGACAGCCTGCTCAAGCGCATGCAGCATAGAGGTACTCAGAATGCCAACAAATGCCTCAACTCTGTCATATGGACCCGATGTCCAAAAACAGTCTTTGTGGGGAAATGCAGAGTTAAGGCTGCAGCCAGTATGGCGATTTCTATATTTAATGAGGGTGCCTCTGCCATGCTGGCTGTGATGGAGAAATTGTGGCTTCAGAGCACGTAACTGTCAATGCAATGAAGAATGACGACATGATTAGGATTTCAAAAGCCAATAGTGTCCATTCCGCCAGTGCAAAACGGAGCCGTAAAAGTGTAAGCACAGCCAAAAAAGTGAGACGACACCAGCAGGAGATGGAGGAGGGCCCTACATATGGTGCTGGCATGGATATGTAGACTGTAAATTAACTTGGGGAAACTAGGCTGTGTAATGGTTCTGTTCTGTCAGTTTGAAGTTTGTGATGTAATGGTCTTCAGTTGAAGGCCATGTTGATGTGTTAATCCAAACAAGTTAATTTAGCCTATTTGTATTTATTTATTTTATTTTTATTTTATTTATCCTTTATTTTACCAGGTCCCATTGAGATAGTCAAATCTCTTTTACAAGGGAGCCCTGGAGCAACAGTACACAAGTTACACAGAATCACAAAAAGACACAGCAAACAAAAACATTTACAGTACATGTAAAACAATTTAAAATAACATAAAAAGGCTTATTGAAAACATGTGCATTGTTCAAATTTTGTTTGTTTAAGTAATTGTTTAAGTGTGATGAGAACAGAAATCTTCAAAACATTTTGGAGTAAATTCCAACACCAAGGATCAGCGTAACTAAAAGCAGTCTTGCCAAATTCTGTTGTTACACGTGGGATATTCAGAGCCAAAATGTTAGCGGAGCGGAGATTGTAAAGGTGATGATTCCTGGTCAACAGACTAGTAAGATAACTAGGTAAAGTACCATTAATTGCTTTAAAAATAAAAAGTGCCAGTGGAACCATCTACGCAGACCTAAAGAGCTAAAACCAGTTTCCTCATAAAGAAGACAGTGATGAGTGCGTGACTTGGCATTAGTAATGAAACGTAATGCACTATGGTAGACTGTGTCAAGTGTGTGCAGCGTGGTAGAGGCAGCATGCATGTAAATAACATCCCCATAGTCTAAGACTGGTAAGAAAGTGACACTAATCAATTTCTTCCTAGCTTGGGTAGTAAAACAGGATTTATTCCTAAAATAAAAACCAAGCTTCACTTTCAGTTTTCTCACTAATTTTTCAATATGAACCTTGAAGGTTAGCTTTTCATCAATCCACAGACCAAGGTATTTATAAGATGAAACATTTTCAACGCACTTCCCATCTAGTGTGGAAATGGCTAGAGGGGTTGATGCGGGTACAGTCCGACACTTTGTGAACTGCATCACTTTAGTTTTACCAGCGTTTAATACCAGTCTAAGTTCAATGAAGATGGTCTGTAATAAATTAAAAGACTGCTGTAGTGATTGATAAGCTTGAGCTAGAGTAGGTGCGGAACAATATAGTACTGTGTCGTCTGCATAGAGGTGTATTTTGCCTATATCTGCTACAGAGGCAATGGTGTTAATGTAAATAGTAAATAGAATCGGACCAAGGATAGACCCTTGAGGGACACCTCGCCGGACCCCCAGTGGGACAGAACTATGCCCATCGACAACTACAGTCTGTGTTCTGTTATCAAGATAGTTTCTGAACCAGTCTACTGCCTTAGTGCCCAAGCCAATGCCCCGGAGCCTCTTGAGGAGGATACAATGATCTACTGTGTCAAAGGCCTTTGATAAGTCAATAAACAGGGCAGCACAGTATAAGTGATTCCTTCTTATACAACAGGCTTAAAGTTTGTCATACCTTGACAGTTTTCGACTGCTGACTCTGCAGTCATCTTCAGAAGTCACGTGATGTTGCTGTGACGTCTACTGTGGGTGGGATATATTTAGTTTTTGTCATTCCACCTGTGTGATGGAATGTTGATGT
>NC_041339.1:8994602-9004602 GCF_004354835.1 Perca flavescens | reverse complement strand
GCCAGTGTTCCGTGGCAAAAACAGTGGTGCAGTGGTGGCCTAATGGTTAGAGATGCGAGCTTGTGACCGGGAAGTCGTCGGTTCAATTCCCAGACCGACAGGATAAAATCTGTGTGGGGAAAGTGAAAGAACAGTGCTTATCCCTCCCTCATTACTACCACTGAGGGAAAAAGATTGTCAAACTGAATTAAAATAATTAAAAGTAAGGCTGTCAATCGATTAAAGTATTTTATCTAATTTAATTGTCCATAGTTAACTCATGATTAATCACAATTTTTCTTTTTTAAATCTGTTCTAAATGTACTTGGAAATAAAAATTTTTTTAAAGCTATAGTGCGTTGTTTCTGCAGCCCCCATGAGGAATTCTAAGTAATGACAACAAAACTGTCGGCGCGTCCACATGATACAAGATACAATACAAGATATAATGGATATAGGTCTATAATTGTTTGGATCAAGTACATCTCCAGATTTGTGGACAACTCACACTGCCAAAATAACAATGACCTATGATGTAGTGCCTTTTTATCCTCTCCCCATCTCGCTCTTCCTCCATCCCTACTCTTTCTTTTGTCTCTCTCTGATAAAGTAATTAAAAGGGCATTAATGAGTTGCATCGTTTACCTCTATGAAGGCATCATTGATTTATTGCCAAATAACTGATACCAGCTTTACCCACACTGCAAAATGCACCCACACTCAATTCTTAATCGCAACACCACACACAAGTTGCCTTTCTTGACATTTACCTCCAAAGTTGGTGTGTGTGTGTGTGTGTGTCTCTGCAGATTGCAAGGAAGCGACACAAGGTGATCAATACATTTAAGAGTCCACTGGGGCAGACGAGACCACCACCCCCGCTCAAACACATCGCACTGATGCCGCTGTCCCAGATTCGAAGAGTACTGGACCTGCAGGACACAGAGGGTAACACAACAACAACATGTACACACTGTAAACTAATGAAGTTACAGCTACATCACTTTATCTGCATGTCATTTGAGGGTGTTTTATATTTAAACAGTTTTTGGCAAGTATACTGGACAGACAGATCAATGCACACAAGTATGCAGAGATAGAAAGACATTTTGTTTGCGAGGGCCGGTGGTGTTCAGTCAACTTCTTCAACTTTTTTTGTGTCCCCGAAAGTCGATTAGGTGTGTAGCAAATGTAAACGCATACAAGACACATAAATGCATACAAGTTCTACACACAGTCCAACTGGAACACAACCATAACAGTACGAGGACAAATAAATACCAGTATTAGGTGCATGGATAGCAGCATCAAAGTAACGTATATTGGGTAGGAAAAGTGCATATCAGCCTACGAAGTTGACACAATATAATCGACCATCGTCCACAACATCAGCATCCATTACATTTCATCACATCACCAACCCTTTTTTATCAATGTTTCTGTTTCTCAATATATTGACTTAATATCTCATAATATTGACTTAGTATCTCAATATATTGACAGAGTAACTCAGAATATTGACTAGGAATCTGAAAGTAGTGACAAACTTTAAAATATTGACTTAGAATCTCAATATATTAACTTCTGCACACCGGCGTCCAAAGTATAACTTTGTATTATGGAGTCTGGAGATCCTTTTTTCTTGTTGAATGGGAAATCTATTCTTGGGACACGTTTGTTTCTACTGTTTCAACTGAATTGTATTAATGTTGATAGAGTTTGGATGCTTTCAACGGTTTTTTTCAACACAAAAAAATTTATAAAATGATAAATCTTTACCCGGACAAGTAACTTTTGTGCATGGACAAGTGAAATGTAAATGTACTTGTCCAAAGGACAATTGCCTCAAAAAGTTAATTGTCAAGCCCTGCATTCTTAAAAAAGGAAGATGTGTTCAAAAGGGTTGTACTTAGTGTAATCGTTTGTGTGCTGCTGCGCTTCTGTGTGTGTGTGTGTGTGTAACAAGCATAGTGTGCCCGCGCTGTGGATAAGCCTATGTGCATTTTACTTATTTGCTGTTAAAATAACAATGACTTTAGACCAGGTTTCTGTTGGTCAATGGTGTGATCAAAAGTAGAGATCAAAGTAGCTTTGCGCCGTGCTGCGCCGTGTGCAAGATGGGGCCCATGGAATGTTTTGTTTGTTTGGATAAAATTTAGCTTTTTACCGTTTTGTCCTATTAAAGTGCCCATATTATGAAAAAAACTATTTTTCTGGGATTTGGGGTGTTCTTTTGTGTCTCTGGTGCTTCCACACACATACAAACTTTGAAAAAAATCCATCTATGCTGTTTTGAGTGAGATACGGTTTCTGAAGGTGTCCTGCCTTTAGTCTCCTAGTGAGCTGTTCAAAATCGGCTCGGACTGTGACGTCACAGTCCGAAATGAGCTGGCTAACCACAACCGTTAGCTTTTTCGTTAGCGTTAGCATGCTAATGCTAACGCTAGCATGCTACGTTGTTCTCAATAGCAAAGCATTGCTACAACACACACAAGTTCACTATAATCTACAAAAGAACTACTTACATGTGCACCCTCATTTAGAAGTCTCCCAGCTAATCCTGCCTTGTAACTGACCAAAGTTGGAGAAACAGGCTTTCTTTTACTGTCTCTAGAGTTAGCTAGCTGACATGCTCTACATCTGAGCTACTGAGCATGTGCGAGTGCAATCAAAAATGGTACAGAAGAAGAAAAGAGGTCTCACTCTGTAGCTAAAACAGAAACCAGGTGAAAAGAGGATCTGCAGCAGTGAGAGAGAGCTGTGCAGTACAACAAAAATATGGTGTTTTTTGAGAATTAAACCATGTAAACCTATTCTGGTACAACCTTAAAATACAGTTATGAACCTGAAAATGAGCATAATATGGGCGCTTTAATAATCCTTTAATTGAAGGAATAATCAACATAATAATTGATTAACCAACAAGAGTAATAAGAGTAATTTTGTGTTTCATGTATTGTGTCTACCCCTGTAGTTTATTAGAAATAATTACAAATGCTGAGATTGATGTTTATGGAGTTTGGATGAAGCACTGAATTTGATTTATCTTGCATCTTTTCTTCTGCTACTTTTGTTTGCTCTAAGCTTTCCATTCATTTCTCTTCCCTTTCTCTCCATCCAACACCCTTTCTCGATCATCTTCATACTTTTCCATCTCATTTTCTTCATCTTAATCTCTTCACTCTTATTTCCGTCATCCCTTTTTTTTTGTCACTATTCATTATTTTTGCTCTATCATTTCAGAGTGTGTGAATGCATTCGCCTTGGTGGTTCGCCCTCCAACTGAACAGGAGAACTTGTTGTTCAGCTTCCAACTGGCTGGAGAGGAAATGGTTAAAAGCGTCTTGTTGCGAACACTTTGCCGCCATGTCGCCAACACCATCTGCAGGGCTGATGCGGTGAGAAGCCACACACACACACACACACTAATAAAGGCTAGTGTCCTCATGTGTCCTCTGACAAAATTAACACTGACACTGCAAGCCAAGGCAGTAATTCCTTTTGACAACTTTAAATAGTAGCTAAGTTAGCAATTGCCACCCTAGGCAGACGGGGAGACCAGCCCGTGCTAACTGACGTAAAACGTGTCACTAACTGCGCTGCATTTGAATTTAAGTCTCACCAGGCACTCAGATTGTATTACTTGGCAAAGCAGCCCATACAAACGCTTTCACCAGTGGGTCATATGCTCAATCACCATTGTTTTAACTCACTCTTTGATAGATAGGAACTTAACAGACAATTAACTAGATCGAAATCTTACAGACTACAACTACAATTCACAATTTACAAGTAGTATTTGTAAAAATAAAACATTCAAATTAAACAGGAATCAAAAATCTTTCTAAATGTTAAGTGCAAATATGATTTTAAATTACAATATATAAGCCAAGAAATATAGAATTTAAATCACAATTAACACGTAACTTTGTAAAAACATAACATTCAAACTAAATAGGAATCACATCATTCTGTGTGAACTTAGTGTGACGCCACTCCTTTTGGCCCTGAATTTGCACGGCACTCAGACACTGCAAATCATCACCAATGAAAAGGGAACTCTGAGTTCAATGATATCTCACACAAGACTCTACAATCATACAGTTCTTTAGCTGTGAAAGGGGGCGTGGCTAAAGCATAGGGAACTCTCTGAGTTCAATAGCCGTTTTCTGACCAAGTAGTTACAGGAACGTAGTTATAGGAAAAGTCCACTTCTAAGCAGTTCTACTAATTACTCTTCCCCCAAAACCGTTTTTAGGGCCGGAGCGCCGACAGCAGCTTTTTTTTTTTTTTTTTTTTTAAACTGAAGTAATTATTATTATTTTTCCTTCGTCCGGAAAACAAATTGCCTTTTTGAGGGGCTTAAAGGGATACGCCACAGTTTGTTGAAATAGGGCTTATCACGGTCTTCCCTAGCTGTAGATAGGTGGGCCAACGCATTTTTTGTGCATGCATTGTTTTGGTCCAGTGCAACACTGGCAGCGCCACCGCTAGTTAGCTTAGTGAATGGAATCCTATGTTGCCGGTTAGCATGTTGTGAGTAAAAGTGAGCCAAAAAAAGACAAAAAAACAACCTAATTACTTTTGCAGACAAAAAATGCATTGGCCCACCTATGGCCCACCAGGGCCCTGATAAGCCCTATTTCAACAAATGGTGGCATATTCCTTTAACATACTCAAAAACTCTATTTAAATTTACGTATTTTAAAGGTGCTGTAGGTAAGATTGTGAAGATCCAGGACTTTGCCAACAAATATGAACATCGACAACTTCTCAGTCCCTCCCCTCCCTTTTTCTGCTGAAGCCCAAACAGTCTCCTAAGCCCCTCCCACACAAGGGAGTTTGACACAACTGCCTAGGCATGTCAGACAACATTTTCAATAACTAAACACTAACACAATGTTAACTTTACTCCCCAACAGTAAAACGATGCTAACTAGCAGGCTACTGTTAGCCATTTCAGCATCATATCTGACGGACCACTGTGCAAACGTTACTATTATCCTCACCAACCTAGCTGTGTGGACGTTTGACTACTAATAACCAAGTGAAAGATAAATCATTCATGGTAATTATGTTACCTGTCGAGAAGAAATGTGGCTACATCGTTCTTCAGATCTTTAAAATCCCGGAGCTCACACCACCTCTGAACAGCCACTTAATAATCACCCGAGTTTTGGGAAACCTTTCTGCAGCTCGTGCGCAGGGGGAAGGGGGAGGGGAGAACGCTATTATATGCATACCTGCAAACTTGTCGCTTTTCGCCGTTTTGCTAATACGGCACCGGTGCCTTAACGACCGATTTCGGTGCCTTATTTAGATGCCACTTAAATGCCTCCGCTTCTCTCTGAAGCTCCAAGAACAGACGTTAGAGGAAACTGAAACATCGCCGCACGGGACGCTAGTTACGGTAACACTACACTCGACAGCAGGTAACGTTAGCCTACCATTATCTAGCAGCTGGAGTAAACACGGTTAAAATGCTGAGAGCTAAACGGTGTAAAAGTGTCTGTATTTCACTGTAGAGGATTACAACAACAAACAACACAGATGTTGCGTTCACTTGAACTTCGCCTCGCCAGCCTTGTGCTGCATTCAAAGTTGTTGTAAAATACCCTTTTCCCATCCAGTGTTTTTTTTTGTTGTTTTTGTCGGAATTTACTGGTGAAATAAGTTATTGTTATTCAGTTTTTAATAAATCATTTAATTTTGATCCGACTGTTGGGCTTCTTTTTTATTCTTTAGATCAACTATCATATATATATACACATACATACATACATACATACATACATACATACATACATACAGTGGGGCAAAAAAGTATTTAGTCAGCTGCCAATTGTGCAAGTTCTCCCACTTAAAAAAGAGAGAGAGGCCTGTAATTTTCATCATAGGTACACTTCAACTATGAGAGACAAAATGTGAAAGAAAAATCCAGACAATCACATTGTAGGATTTTTAATGAATTAATTGGTAAATTCCTCAGTAAAATAAGTATTTGGTCACCTACAAACGGGCAAGATTTCTGGCTCTCACAGACCTGTAACTTCTTCTTTAAGAGGCTCCTCTGTCCTACACTTGTTACCTGTATTAATGGCCCCTGTTTTAACTTATCAGTATAAAAGACACCTGTCCACAACCTCAAACAGTCACACTCCAAACTCCACTATGGCCAAGACCAAAGAGCTGTCAAAGGACACCAGAAACAAAATTGTAGACCTGCACCAGGCTGGGAAGACTGAATCTGCAATAGGTAAGCAACTTGGTGTGAAGAAATCAACTGTGGGAGCAATTATAAGAAAATGGAAGACATACAAGACCACTGATAATCTCCCTGGATCTGGGGCTCCACACAAGATCTCACCCCGTGGGGTCAAAATGATCACAAGAACGGTGAGCAAAAATCCCAGAACCACATGGGGGGACCTAGTGAATGACCTGCAGAGGGCTGGGACCAAAATAACATAAGCTACCATCAGTAAAATACTACGCCGCCAGGGATTCAAATCCTGCAGTGCCAGATATGTCCCCCTGCTTAAGCCAGCACATGTCCAGGCCCGTCTGGAGTTTGCTAGAGAGCATTTGGATGATCCAGAAGAGGATTGGGAGAATGTCATATAGTCAGATGAAACCAAAATAGAACTTTTTGGTAAAAACTCAATTTGTCGTGTTTGGAGGGGAAAGAATGCAGAGTTGCATCCAAAGAACACCATACCTACTGTGTAGCATGGGGGTGGAAACATGCTTTGGGGCTGTTTTTTTGCAAAGGGACCAGGACGACTGATCCGTGTAAAGGAAAGAATGAATGGGGCCATGTATTGTGAGATTTTGAGTGAAAACCTCCTTCCATCAGTAAGGGCATTGAAGATGAAACATGGCTGGGTCTTTCAGCATGACAATGATCCCAAACACACCGCCTGGGCAACGAAGGAGTGGCTTCGTAAGAAGCGTTTCAAGTTCCTGGAATGGCCTAGCAAGTCTCCAGATCTCTACCCCATAGAAAATCTTTGGAGGGAGTTGAAAGTCCGTGTTGCCCAGCGACAGCCCCAAAACATCACTGCTCTAGAGGAGATCTGCATGGAGGAATGGGCCAAAATACCAGCAACAGTGTGTGAAAACCTTGTGAAGACTTACAGAAAACGTTTGACCTCTGTCATTGCCAACAAAGGGTATATAACAAAGTATTGAGATGAACTTTTGTTATTGACCAAATACTTATTTTCCACCATAATTTGCAAATAAATTCATTAAAAATCCTACAATGTGATTTTCTGGATTTTTTATTATTATATTTATTTAATTCATAGTTGAAGTGTACCTATGATGAAAATTACAGGCGCTCTCATCTTTTTAAGTGGGAGAACTTGCACAATTGGTGACTAACTAAATACTTTTTTGCCCCACTGTGTGTGTGTGTGTGTGTGTGTGTGTGTGAAATATATATATTCACACACATACATACATACAGTGCAGGCCAAAAGTTTGGACACCTTCTAATTCAATGCATTTTCTTTATTTTCATGACTATTTACATTGTAGATTCTCACTGAAGGCATCAAAACTATGAATGACATATGGAATTATGTACTTAACAAAAAAGTGTGACATAACTGAAAACATATTTTAGATTCCTCAAAGTAGCCACCCTTTGCTTTTTTGATAGCGCTGCAAAGCCTTGGTGTTCTCTCAATGAGCTTCATGAGGTAGTCATCTGAAATGGTTTTCACTTCACAGGTGTGCCTTGTCAGTGTTAATTAGTGGAATTCTTTTCCCTTATTAATAAGGTTGGGACCATCAGTTGTGTTGTGCAGAAGTCAGGTTGATACACAGCCGACAGCCCTATTGGACAACTGTTAGAATTCATATTATGGCAAGAACCAATCAGCTAAGTAAAGAGAAATGAGTGGCCATCATTACTTTGACAAATGAAGGTCAGTCAGTCCGGAAAATTACAAAAACTTTGAATGTGTCCCCAAGTGCAGTCGCAAAAACCATCAAGCGCTACAACGAAACTGGCTCACATGAGGACCGCCCCAGGAAAGGAAGACCAAGAGTCACCTCTGCTGCTGAGGATAAGTTCATCCGAGTCACCAGCCTCAGAAATCGCAAGTTAACAGCAGCTCAGATTAGAGACCAGATGAATGCCACACAGATTCTAGCAGCAGACACTTCTCTAGAACAACTGTTAAGAGGACACTGCGCGAATCAGGGCTTCATGGTCAAGTAGCTGTTAGGAAACCACTGCTAAGGAGAAGCAACAAGCAGAAGAGATTTGTTTGGGCCAAGAAACACAAGGCATGGACATTAGACCAGTGGAAATCTGTGCTTTGGTCTGATGAGTCCAAATTTGAGATCTTTGGTTCCAACCGCCGTGCCTTTGTGCAACGCAGAAAAGGTGAACGGATAGATTCTACATGCCTGGTTCCCACCATGAAGCATGGAGGAGGAGATGTGATGGTGTGGAGGTGCTGGTGACACTGTTGGGGATGTATTCAAAATTGAAGGCATACTGAACCAGCATGGCTACCACAGCATCCTGCAGTGATATGCCATCTTATCCGGTTTGCGTTTAGTTGGACCATCATTTATTTTTCAACAGGACAACGACCCCAAACACACTTCCAGGCTGTGTAAGGGCTATTTGACCATGGAGTGCTGCGCCAGATAATCTGGCCTCCACAGTCACCGGACCTGAACCCAATCAAGATGGTTTGGGGTGAGCTGGACTGCAGAGTGAAGGCAAAAGGGCCAACAAGTGCTAAGCATCTCTGGGAACTCCTTCAAGACGGTTGGAAAACCATTTCAGGTGACTAACTCTTGAAGCTCATCAAGAGAATGCCAAGAGTGTGCAAAGGGTGGCTACTTTGAGGAATCTAAAATATAAGACATGTTTTCAGTTATTTCACACTTTTTTGTTAAGTACATAATTAGGGCCCGAGCGCCAAAAGTGGCGAAGGCCCTATTGAAACTGAAAGAATTATTATTTTCTTTCTTTCTTTCTTTTTCTTTCTATTATTTTCCCGTCAAATGAATTGGCTTTTTGAGGGGCTTAACATATTCAAAAACTCACCAAATTTGGCAGCCGCATCAAGTCTGGTGAAAATGTACGTATTTTAAGGGTTTTGGGAATAGGCGCACAAAAATGGCTCGCTAGCGCCCCCTAGAAAGTTAAGAAAATTGAGCCCCTGCAGTGCGTTTAACGTAGACTCACGAAACTTGGTACACATATGTAACATGTCAAGATGTACAAAAAACTTCATTAGAGCCATACCCTAAACCCAACAGGAAGTCCGCCATTTTGATTTCAATGTTCGAAATTAGTGCGATTTTGGCCATTTCCACATTTTGTACTTTAACGAACTCCTCCTAGAGATTTCATCCGATCAACTTCAAACTCGGTCTGTGCCATCTTAAGACGTTAAAGATGAAAAGTTGTTAAAAGAAAAACTTTTCGTCATAGGGCGTGGCCGTGGCGGGGCGGCCATTTTGTGCGTTTCGCCGCCGAAACAGGAAGTGGGTGTAACTTGAGTGTACATTGTCCGATTACCTCGAAACTTTTAAGGATTCATAAGAGTCCAACCCTGAGGACAAATAAAGGCCGATATTTACTTAAAGTCATAGCGCCCCCTAGTGGCAACTAACCTGACTCCGCCAGATGGATTGCTTCGCATTTGCTCGGCATATCCATCTGGGAACTTTCCGTTGGAGAACTTTTGGGAAGGGGCGGAATACTGGTTGTAATATTTGATTGGATGAACCATCTGTCTATCACCTATGTTGGGGATAGACGGGCCAAATCAACCACGAATCAGATCCACGAAGCGTATGAAAATACAACCACAAGCCCGCCCCTGCTACTGCAGGCAAATATAGCTCGTAAGCTCAGCATGCAAGCAACATGGTAAAGGATATTTGCCGTTTGTGTAACAAGAATTTAGGAATAAAAGACACCATTTCAGGTTCCCGGACCATATTCCAAAAGAAGGATCCAAGAGAAAAAAAGCATTAGCGAGCGGCT
>NC_041339.1:8932102-8989602 GCF_004354835.1 Perca flavescens | reverse complement strand
GTCGCGCCCCAACATTTACATAGGCTACACAACTGACCTGAGATCAGGTAGTCTTCTAGGTCACGCAGATCTCTGCTATTCATTACAAAATTCACTTCTGAAACTTTTTTATGCAAGAAATCAACAATGTAAAGCTCAAATATGGGCCATTTTACGAGAATTTATGGCTAATTGCAAATTTTGTCCGACTGTCGGAGTTCAGCGGCCGGTGCTGCCTGGGTTGCTACATCGCCGCCCTGCCTGTCCTCCGTCACAGACCCCGGCCTGCTGTGAGCTCGGCAAGCGGCCCGGTGCTCAATACCCGAGCAAACTCACCCTTTTCTGGGTGACTACCACACGCCGCTGCCCTGACAGAGCTCCAGGGCCTGCAGCTCGCTGTTCTCCCTCCCCTCTTCCTGCTACCGGCCGGCCGGTGAGTGACTGCGAGTGCGGTCAGCGAGTGACGAAATTCAAACTGTAAATATACTATAGTTATGCTGAAAGTGTAGCTAGCTAGCTAGCTGCGATATTTCCCCATTGTATTGAATGGTACATATAGCTAGCAGCTGCTCGTCCTACAAAGACACCTCGCGTTCATAAAAATGCCTTAAAATCAAATCGGACACAACGGTTAGCTTTATAAGACATTGGGGAATGATGTTCTATAAGTGGCGTGACAAAATTCAAACTGTAAATATACTATAGTTATGCCGAAAGTGTTGCTAGCTAGCTGCGATATTTCCCCATTGTATTGAATGGGACATATAGCTAGCAGCTGCTCGTCCTACAAAGACGCCTCGCATTCATAAAAATGCCTTAAAATCAAATCGGACACAACGGTTAGTTTTATAAGACATTGGGGAATGATGTTATATAAGTAGCGTGACGAAATTCAAACCGTAAATATATTATAGTTATGCCGGCAGCCGGCCGCGGAGCCCCGGTAGTGTAGTATCCACAAAGGGTGACTTTGCGCTGGGTATGGAGCACAGCAGGCTGCCGCTTTCTCGTCAGACTGTGTGGAGCTCCTAAAGTCTGACACGTCTTACCAAATTTGCAATTAGCCATCAATTTTCGTAAAGCAGCCCATATTTGAGCTTTATAGTTGATTTCTCGCATAAAAAAGTCTCAGAAGTGAATTTGGTAAGGAAACATTGCAGTGTCTGGAATATAAGATTCTGTCGCGTCTCTAAATGTGTGTGTATTGGGGATTCACTCAACCAATCAGTGCGTGTCTCTAATGTGTGTGTATGGCAATTCGCTCAACCAAAGCAGCGTCTCTAATGTGTGCGTATGGCAATTTGCTCAACCAATCAGTGTGCAGCTCATCTAAATATTCATGAGCATACCATATTTGGAAGAAAAGCTCTTGTTACAAATAGGGCCAAAACACAGGGATACATAAGGGCCAATAAAATATCAACCAGACCATTTTCAACCCAACCAATGTTACATACCCCATTAGGAGACCATAAGGAACAGTGTAAAATACCCTATATAATCATTCTATCACCCCTTTAAGGCTTGTCTGCTTGTCCGGGACAAGTGGATTTTTTGTAGGGCAAATGGAAGAGAAATTTACTTGCCCCACTGGACAAGTTAAAACTCAAACAAAATAAAATGCCATGTTACTTCACATTATGTGCCACTCATTACGTCTATGTTACCGATTTGAAACAAATAAAAACAATCACAATCCAGCAGCGGATCCAGCTGCAGCAGGTCAGCGGGCCGCTAACGTTAGACCCAAGATGTTCCACATAGGGGCTTGAGCATCCATGCCAAATTTAGAGTGAATTGGCCATTATATGGCGCTGTATATGGCGCTCTTTTTTTATTAAAGGGTAACTCTTGCCAAAATGCAACCTAGGGTCTTTTTGTGAATGTACCTAAGTCAAACTTTTGTTTAAAATCATATTTAGGACGGAATTGCAACTTTTAAGATTTATCGTATTTTCGTTTTTCGGTCAAATGGCCTTTTGAATAGGAGTGATAGAGCACTTTTATGCTAACCTCAAAATAGCCATTTTAAAACACTAAGAAGGCTTGACACAACATTAAACTTTGCTCAAAGTATCACAGGGGCTCTAGGCTACACCTTAACGCAAGCATTGACAACATTGTTTGTGTACCCAGAATTTACTAAAAACAAAGGTTTTGAACAACTCACCGTAGCTCTTGTTTTTGGCTGCAGCCATTTTATCAGTCAAAAACAATCGATTTCTGAATGCAATATAACAGGGAGGAGAGTAAAGATGAAAAGTTCCTAAAGCTTAGTTCCATATAAATGCACGGATTATTTCTTGTTTTTTTGTTATTGAAAAACAATATTGACCTTGTAGTTGAAAAAGGAGTCTCATATGGAAGAGCTACGGTGAGTTGTTAAAGTAAATTCTGGGTACACAAACAATGTTGTCAATGCTTGCGTTAAGGTGTAGAGCCCCTTGTGATTCTTTGAGCAAAGTAAAATGTTGTGTTGAGCCTTCTTACTGTTTTAAAAATAGCGATTTTGAGGCTAGCATAAAAGTGCCCCTAGCACTCCCATTCAAAAGGCCATTTGACCGAAAAACGAAAATACGGTAAATCTTAAAAGTGGTGATTCTGTCCTAAATATGCTTTTAAACGAAGGTTTGACTCGGGTACATTCACAAAAAGACCCTAGGTTGCATTTTGGCGAGAGTTACGCTTTAATTAGCCACATCGCGATATATGGGAAACCTACTTTGTCTAACTCCTCCTGGGCCGTGAGTCCAATCTGCACAAAAACTTGCATATAGACTCGAAGGACCCTCTTGACTAAAAGTTATCAAAAGAATTTTGACAGCAAAGCATAATGTTTTGAATAACTTAATGTAACACTTCTTTATTATATTAACTTTGAGATTGTATTGTTTTTGTCTTGTAATCAGGAGGACCTAATTCAATGTACAGACCCAAACTCCCTACAGGTCAACACCAAGGATATGGACAGCACCCTAAGCAAAGCCTCCAGGGCCATCAAGAAGACCTCTAAAAAGGTAAAGGCAGCCTTCCGAACTGCACCTTTGCTCAACATGTGTGATGTTATCATGAGTCATCCCTAGAAGCCAATCATTATTTATACTTGGGCTAACCCCTATACATAGATGATTTGAAGAATCGGTTAAGAAGCCAAAAATAACATAATGGCACTACAAAACTAACAATGATGGAAATGGAGGGCAGCTCAATACAGAGAGCGCAACCTGGTTCTGTTCGCTGCTTTCAACTCCGGTGCTGAATGTCAGCTGAACTTGTTTTTAAACATTAGAAATAATGATGTACATTTCTACCACTTAAATAGATAAAAGCTAGCAAGTTAAAACTTGAAGGTATCTACATAAGAGTGACATGACAGTTATGACACATGAACCCTAACTCCAAGTAAAGTGTAACCCATTTAAAATATATAAAAGCAGCTAAAATTGAATAAAACCATTATGAAATACACAGTGTTCCCGCGGGTCCTTAAAATTAAATTAAAATCTGGGTAATTAAGGTCTTAAATTGTCTTAAATTTACCATAAAGTTGCTGTAGGTATTACATTTTCAGCCGGTACGCTTAATGATGATAGGAAAGCACAGTTGCCCACCGTAAAACATCTAATAGTTGATTAATTTAGTATGGTGTGAAATGAGAGTCTCCGCGATTAATAGCTGTTTTACGGTACGTCGGCTACAGACGCTGACGTCTGGTTGCGTGCCACCATTACGCAGTTGTCGAGGTGAGGTTCAACCATAGACAGGGTTCAACATGCAAAGAAGATGGGGGAAGTGCAAATTTAACGACAAGTGGATGGAAGACGATGTATTTAGGAGGTGGTTGGCGCCGGCTGAAAACAACAGTGAGGCAATGTGTAAATTCTGCTAAAAGATTTTTTCATTAGGGACCATGGGGTTCAAAGCTGTCGAGTCGCATATGAAATGGAAAGCACCAGCGGTACATGGCAGCAGCTAGCCATAGCGGGGCCAGGCTAATCCCTGCATTGTTTGTAGCACAACCTAACGACATTACAATTTAGACGCCACCTCTCAGTCGGCTATAACAAGTTTCATTTCACCGCTAGACATCCAAAAGGCAGAGGTACTGTCGGTTCTCCGTACTATGATGAGGCACAATTCATTTAAATCTAACGAGGACATACGTGGCGTCTTTTCTGCCATGTTCCCCGATTCGCAGTTTGCAAAGTCATTCACCTGTGGTGAAAATAAAACTGCATATGTCGCCAAATATAGCATCGCTTCATTCATCAAGAAGGAGCTATCGTGCAGCGTTAGTGAGAAGCCATATGTTGTCATGTTTGACAAAAGCATGAATAAAACGACAAAGAGCAAACAAATGGACCTTCATTTGCGGTTCTGGACTAGCTACTGATGATGAGACTGGCACACACCACGTCATCTCCCGCTACTATGGGTTGGAGTTAATGGGTCACTCCAGAGCCGAGGACATGTTGGGTCATTTCAGTGTAAGTAACGTTACGATTGTGTTTGAAATCCCATACTGTTATTCATACTAAGTGTGGTGTAAAATTGAGTAACGTTAGTGCGGTCCAAAGCTCATATGCTAGCGGTGTAAACACCAACACTCCCCCCGGTGCTCAGTGCTGCCACTCCGGGCAGAGTCGGCAGAGGACTGGTTATGTGCAACAGTCAGGTCACAGGTCTGTGGTCACTTTGACAATCTAACAGGTAACAACACATTAGCTCAGAGTTTAAGGGGTGCAACTGTCGGTAGATGTGGTTTATTTTGTTTAAATACGCCGAATTGTGATTTTATGGGTTGTTGGGCAAATGTAGCTGCTAATGTAGGCTGTCACTTGTTGCACATGTCTTGAGGAGAATTTGGGATGTTACAAAACAATGGACCTCTCTATTCATTGGTTTCTCTCATTAAGAGTCACGTACATTATTTGTCAACTTTTTGGCTTGGGACAGGCTGTTTTGAGGACTTTCATTATTGAGCTTATTTATGATGGAGACGGCTTTAAGTGTTGGAAGTATTATTATTCTGTCTCCCACTGAGCCATGATGGAGTCCACTTTAAGTGTTATTATTTTCATTATTCTTTATGGTTCCTTAATGCAATGCATTGTGTTGTTTAGTGTAATCCAACGTATGTATGTTATGTTGGCTCTGTTCTGCATCACAAAGGAACAAAATGAAAAAAAAAAATGGAAAATGCCAACTGTGAGCTTTGATTGTGTTTACATCTATATTGGCCAAACAGTGTTGGAAGTGTTAGGCTTAGTTATTATACTTTCTCCTAATTTGAAAAAAAGGTCTCATGAAAAAGTATTTTTGCGGAGTTTACACATTGCACATAATTGATAACAAATGGAAAACTTTAAGTTTTGATTTCCATTGTAGGAAGCAATAAATTGAGTATTCCAAAGAAATTATGACATTTTTGGGTCTTAAATTATATTTGTTGTCTTAAAAAGCATTACATTTTACTTTTAAAATGGTGCAAAAGAAAGGCCGCATCAAAAAAGAAAAGTCTTCAGCCTTTATTTAAAAGAACAGAGTTGCGGTGGAGCTGCAGTTTTCTGGGAGTTTGTTCGAGATATGTGGTGCATAGTGTCAGGTCTTTGGTAAGACTGTGATTGCAGTCCTGATTTTTATAATACTACTGTGGTGAAAAACATCAGCTTTTCTTAATTACTCAATCATTGCAGCCCACAGATTAAAAATTGAGCAATAAACTGGAATTGTTCAAATGGTTACCTGATAACATGGAAAGAAACAAAAAAAGAGTGCTATCCACAGATACTCAAAAGAATGTGGCTAAAAAATACAATTCAATACAAAATGAAATGCTAAGATTCTTTCTTTATGTGTTTGTGCCAGGTGACGAGGGCGTTCTCTTTTACTAAGACCCCAAAACGTGTGATCCAGAGAGCGTTCATGGCCAACACTACTCCAGATGAGAAAAGCCAGAGGCTGAGTTGTGAAAACCGCCTTGGCAGCAGCTCCACATTGGCTGTAAGTGTTCTTGTTAATATACACACAAAAGTGGACATGATGCTCTCTCATATCCATGTTTTTTATGATTCAAACACCAATATCTATGTTTTGGTTTATTTACTTCATAAGATTTTTGAATTTAAAGTGTGTGTGTAATGTACTTTGTCTTCTTTCTATGAACAGCATAACACAATTAATACTTGGTGGCTGTTGGATGTCTCTGTCCTTGATTTCTTTTCTATTCTATCTCTTTTTCCCTTTGCTGAGTGAGAACCAGGCAACTGAGTTTTCCATCAATTTATGATGGAACAGCTTTCAGTCGGTTTTAGTAGTTTCAATCTTGCCTGATTAAAAAGAAGAAAAAAATCAAATTACAACATTATTCACACCATTCCACCACCTTCCTCCACAGCACTTTGGAGATAGGTCTGGCAATGCAAGACTAGGAAGGCTGTAACAGGGCACTAAGCCGTTAAAGGCAACGCTTCTGACTTGGACCAATTTAACCTATAACCTGAAAATTTTGAGAAACAGTCAATGATCCCGATTAGACAGGTTATTGATCTGCTAGGTTCGGACACAAAAAGTAATATATCATCCACATAAAGCATACGTTTGTGCACTACCCTTCCTGACATAACACCTGGGAAGTTAGTCTCCCCCTTATGGCTGTTGCCAAAGGATCTATGGCTAAACAAAACAACAAAGGAGAAAGAGGTGGGCGCCCGGATAGCTCAGTTGGTAGAGCGGGCGCCCATATATAGAGGTTTACTCTTCGACGCAGTAGGCCCGGGTTCGACTCCAACCTGCGATCCTTTGCTGCGTGTCATTCCCCCCCTCTCTCCCCATTCATTTCTTCAGCTGTCCTGTCAATAAAGGCCTAAAAATGCCCCAGAAAATAATCTTTAAAAAAAATAAATAAATAAAAAGGAGAAAGAGGTGAGCCATGTCTTGTTCCCCTTCCAAGAGCAACATTTTTAGAAATTAACCTGTTAGGTTGCACTGCAGCCTCTGGGTGCTTATACAGCACCTTATCCACTTCATAAAAATGCTGCCAAAGCCATACATTTACAAAATGTTGAACATATAGGCATTGAGGGAAATGGCAGCTATTGGTGATTGTCTATCCGCTACAGACCATGCAATATTAATAAGACGCCTAATATTATCTGATGAGCTACGCCCGTGAATAAACCAAACAGGGCTCCGACTAACTGTTTTTACTAGGAGCATTGTAGCCCCTAACTAAAAAAATGTAGGGCCACAGGCAGAAAATTTAGGGGCGCTCAACTTAAAACGACCTGCAACGCAATTTTTCACATTTCCCCCATGTTAACTGTTTGACTGATAAATGCTTTGGTAATATACAGAAACTACAATGTGCTGTTTTATTTTAGTTCACAGTCACATTTTAAAGGTCCCATGGCATGAAAATTTCACTTTGAGGTTTTTTAACATTAAAGGTTCAATATGTAATATCTGTACTGTAATAAATCCTAAAATGACACCAATGCCTCATCAGATATTAAGGAAACATGTTAAGCTCAAATACTATCTTTTCTGACAACAATGCTAATGTCAGTATTTTTTCTTTTTGAAATTTATATTCCGTGACGGAATTTATGTTTATGTTTTGGCCTGTGTGTTGTTATCAACTGCACAGTTTGACAGCCAGGCCGGGTTGCCAGATGTACCTGTAAAAACGTAAACCCAGCGCACTAGAGCTGTAACGTTAGCACAGCCATGAAAGCAGCAAACAAACGAACAGGATCAACTAGCTACTGATTCTAGATTCTACCCGACCTAAAAAAAAAAAAAAAAAAACCCGGCATATTTCTAACAGTTGAGTGACCAGAGATGTAACAAACCCCTGGTAAATATTAGAGATGTATTTGAAAGATGGAGACCGCTTAGAGCCCAAAATAACGCAGAATTGGCTTATTTCCTGAACAGGTAAGCATTAGCTTCAGGCTAATTTAGTAATTGAGTACCAGAGTTGGTTCCTCGCAAAAACAATTGAGACACAGCCAGTAAAGTGATCACGACTGGTCCTGGCTAGTCCTGGCTAACGCCACCATGCTAACTCTGCTAATGTTACCGGGGGACCAGGCAAGCAGCCCATGGCTGTTTACAAAGTGTAGTTCAGCGGCCGGGTCATGACAATGGTGAGTTATTTTAAGCCACGAGAGGGGGGCTGTAAATTGTAAAGAGAGGACTGTGAGTTTGCAGTGTATTTAGCGATTGTTGCTGTAATTCTAAGCCAATGAAGTGTGTTCAGTCAGCAAGGTAGTGGTATTTTTAGCGGTTCCTGTTGTAATTCTAAGCCGAGGAAGTGTGTCTGTTAGTTGGGTACAGAGCTCCGCGTGAGCACAGGCTTTTAGTCAATATAGCCAGCATCTAACATTAGCTACTCCGCTGTGAAGTAATGTCTGACTATGTGAGACAATCGTCTAACAACATTGTCGTGGATGCTGCGGTCTCAGCCGGCAACCTCCGTGAACTTCGAGTCTGGGGAGGAGGGGGCGGGGGAGACGACTCTCTCCAGTATTTTGAATTTGTAGTGCAGTAACTTTTTTTTAAACACTAGCTGTCAGTATTACATATTGGACCTTTAATATGCGTTCCCCCAACCTGCCTATGGTCCCCCAGTAGCTAGAAATGGTGATAGGTGTAAACCGAGCCCTGGGTATCCTGCTCTGCCTTTTTAGAAAATGAAAGCTCAGATGGGCCGATCTGGAATCTTGGTTACCTCCCCTTTCTCTGCTTTGCCTGCCCAGAGAATTTGGCCCACCCATGAGAGAGACTTGGCTTGCAAACAAACAAAGTGGCAGTTGGTCAAGGCCACACCCCCACCATCCACCTTGCCCCTCCCTCTCTCCTCCTCAATAGCTACAGACACAGAAATGGCACATCCTAAGGAAAGCTCATTGTGGGACTTGCTCTAGTGGCTGTAATTCTGCACCAAGGCTTAATTTCGGGAAAGACACTTCAGATACATTATTAGGGGACCACTAAGGTCTATATAAAAGAATCCAAAGAGCACCGTGTCATGGGACCTTTAATTGAATGGTGCTTAACAAATTCACATTCAGAAATGTAAACAAAGTATTATTATTGTCAGTGTACTGTATTATTGCCTCATACAGGCTCTCCCTCTCTCCTCTGTCTCTTTTTTTGTTTACACTGAAATAATCATATCTAAGGTGTTTAAACTTCCATGGAACGGGGAGTATCTAGGCTAACTAAGTATCTAACACCCAGTGTGGTAAATATTGAGTAATGAGGGAGCCAGACAAGAGAGGAGCTCACAACACTCCCACAAGCACAATTTGTTTTTACGAGGTAAATAGTTATATATTTAGCATCCTATGTGTATTTCTTTTTTCATAGAAGCGGTTTCCGCTCTCTGTCACATTTCTACCTTTCTCACCCAAGTGAGGGAGCAGTAGAGCAGTATGTGGAAAATTTCAGAGCTCTTGTTTAAAAATGCAAATAAATCAGTGAATGTACTACAGCACTGCCGAGGTCTATCAACACAGCTCCGCCGCCCGGAAGTGCACGCAAGCTGGGTTGAGATGTAAACAAAGTGAGGGAAAGAGAGGAGGGCTAATGGTAGGCTAAGGCTAACTCCTTATCGGCTATTGCTACGCAGCATTTTCTTCGCCAATGTACGTCTCAATGTCTGTAGCAAACAAATGGATGATCTCCAGCTGCGGCTCACCACTCGTAAATGTATTATGGATGGCAACATCATGATTTTCACGGAAACATGGTAACAACAGCGCTTACGGTACCTCAACCAGCTGAATTCTCGAAGTCAGTCTTCCCAAAAATGGTGGGTTCGGGCCTTTTTCACCACACAAACCTCTGACTCATCATCCGACTGTGACACCGTAGACTCTGGCACTAGCACACTAGCTGCTGGTTGGAAGAACGAGTCAATAGTTCACTTGCTCATTGTTCAGACGCACTTAGCAGGTTGTGATATCTGTCTCCTTCCCACAGACGTTTACGTGCGCTCGATTATCTCTAGGACCCTCCCCCTCCACACATTAGCCATTGGCCATTCCCTATCCCTCTCACACTCATTGGCCTGCCACAGATTCTGGATTCATTTTAATATGTAAAAAAGTCACACATGCGACTGGATGTAAAATTTAGTTGCACACTCTCAAATTTTGGTTGCAGTCTGGAGCCCTGCCCAACCTGATCAGAATGAATTAAAGAAGTAATCACCTTATTTAATGTATTTGTCATTCTTAGTCTCCGGGGGTTTACCTTTCTTAGGAACCAGGGTTATCAAAGCCTGCCTAAATGTTGGTGGTAGTGTACCCTTCTTCAGTGCCTCTCTGTATACCTCTAACAGAAGTGGAGCAAGTTCAATTGCAAAACGTTAATATCTACAGCTGCTGTAAATACATCTCTTAACTGCAGAAATAGTGAAAGCCAACCTGCCAAACGACCCCTCTACTTCTGCTAGACCCCATACTATGAAACACATATCCAACCCATCCTCCACACAGTTTTTCAGATTCCACAGTCTCAGGGGTTAAAGTTCTCCGTCGCTGTGACGGATTTCCATCAATTTGATTTTAGAAATGCCATATCTGAGATCGATGCAGATCCGATGAGAGTCCTTAAAAGTCTTGAATAACCTTCACAAAGTTACACATTTTGTTTGCAAAGGTCTTAAATTATGTCTTGTCCTTTCGTAGGATGAAATAATTACTATAACGTCCTAAATAAATGCTTTGTGTGCGTGTGACTTTACAATTTACTCCATGTGACTGGGATGTAATACTACAGTACAGGTACTATTTAAGTCATTGTTTTTCTTTACACTCTTGACCATGGAGTGTGCGCGCACTATGGCGTGGACGCGGGTTGTGCGACACATGGATGTAGCTAGGCTATAACAATAATAACGTAAATGGTGTTTTACCTTAAATCCGTGGACATGGTGATAAAGTTCTGGCCCTAAACATCCAAGTTTGGGCGTAAATCAATCAGTTGTCAAGAAAGAAAACAAAAAGTCTCGCACCGTGCTACTAACAAGCTGACGTTAGCTCGTCCATTACAATGGACAAGTGTCTGAAGGTCTGGCCAGAGATGTGGACCAGCTGGCGGACGAGGCAGAGAGCAGTGTGGTTGAGGTTAGCACAACAAGCGGATCGGCGTGCGAGTCAGTCTAGCGCTAATGAAACGGGGCAGCGCTGCCTGGAAAGCACTAGGATTAGGCACTGGTTATGGTTAGGGTTAGGTGCCTTGAAGTCAATGGTTGCAGCGCTGCCTTGAAGTCAATTAGGCTATGGTTATGGTTAGGTTTGGGTTAGGGTTAGGTGCCTTGGAGGCAGCGGTCGCAGCGCTGCCTGGAAGAAGCCATTGGGGCAAAAAAAAAACATCAAGCCTAACTATGATTGTTGAGTATTATAATAAAATGTCATTACCTGGTAAATCATTCTTTTCACAGGCCTAAAATCCACACTAATTTTCCATTATATGGCTGTGAAGTTGGCATCCAAGCAGACTGATCTCATGAATTGGCGTATGAAACGCCAATTTGTATTCCGTTTTTGCGTGTTATCAAGACGTATAATCGCCTTTTTGCGTGTATATCAACGCAAATCGGCCACTATTGACCTACATTGCGAGTCAATTTCCGCCGTAGCGAGTAGTATAAAGAAATGGGGCATTGAGTAAGGACTTTCACCCGGGAGAGCCGGGTCCGCGTCCTGTGTGTGGCGATTTTTCAGCCGTTTTTTTATTTATTTTGTAATAAGCCTTACCCAATGTTTCTTTCCTAAACCCAACCATTTATTGTTTTCCTAAGCGTGTTTTTGTCGTTATTTTCCGTGTTTTTGTCACTGTTTTGTTACTAAAGCCTTTCCCTCTGTTCTTTTCCTAAACCTTTACACTTTTAATAACAGTAGGTTATGACTGTATGTTGACATAAAATAATCATGAGATTAAAAAAAAATTTGCTATATATAATAATATATAACCTTTCTCGTCTTGATGGGATTCCCCTGCTCATTAGCATTCCAGGTGGAGAAACGTATCTAACTACAGTTTACATACTCATAAGTTTACATACCCTGGCAGAATAGTGGTCAGGTGAGGCCATTTATTATCACATAATTGTGATTGCCCTTTTTAAATAACAATGACTGAATCACCCAACATGGCCCTGATCAAAAGTTTACATATCCTTAATGAACCATTTTACTGAACCATGAGGAAAGATTTGTGAAAAATGGTAGTTTAAATGCATAAATCAGGAACAGGATATAAGATATCTAAAGATGTGAAAATGGCAGTCAGTAGTGTTCAAAGTTTGATAAAGAAATGGAGACTTTGTGGTGTGGTTGGGATGAGGCCACGGTCAGGCAGACCAACAAAGATTTCAGACTCAACTACCAAAAAAATTGGTCGGGATGCAAAGAAAACCCCTCAAGCTACTTCAGGCGAAATACAGGCTTCACTGCAAGAAAGTGGTATGACTGTTTCAAGATCCATAATAAGGAGGCACTTGAACAAAAATTGACTCGTTTGGGTTGCCAGAAAAAAGCCATTACTGTGAAATACAATATGCCAAACAGCACCCTAACAAGCCTAAGAACTTCTGGAACAAAGTCATTTGGAGTGATGAGACCAAAATTTAACTTTATGGTCACAACCATAAACGTTACGTTTGGCGAGGAGTCAACAAGGCCTATGACGAAAAGTGCACCATCCCAACACAGTCTCACTCCCTACTCGTCAAATGTATGACGCATGGTCAAGGACCCTGGCGTCAAGTTTCAACGAAATAGGGGTACCCTTGACGTTATTTTTCGACGAGGGGGGTCCGTCAGATAGACATTCATGTTATTCCCTCACCGTCGGATATCGCCGAAAGAAAAAAACACGCCCCCCGCCCCTTAACTCGAAATCTGTGACAGTTATTGGTATTTTTAGCCCAATAACCGCTGTTTTAATCAACAATATTCACGAGATAGTATCATGGTTTATATGTATTTCTTTTTATGTTATTATTTCGGTATATTTCGGCCAGGGAAGCTGGATTGCTTTTTTTGTTAATTTATATTTTTTAAACTATAATGCTACATCTATCAACATTTATTTAGATGTTATCATGGTATTCATTTCTTTACTTTAATAATATTATTTCGGTCTTATTACCGGTGAAATATTACAGTATAGGCTAATACAGAACATTACGATATGATCCGAGCAGGAAGCATTCAAGGCCTATCCCCCAATGCAATGCGGCCATTCATTTCAAAGAATCGGGCAGCGATCAGCTGGTCTTTAACGCCAGGATCGCTTCAATATACATATATACAGTCAGTGATTGTGTCACCAGCAACAACACGTTGCTCAGTTTTATTCCAGTAAGTTATGAACCATAATAACGTTTAAACGAATCCGCGAAAAACTCCGGAAGTGACGTAGTACGTCCCCGCTCGGCGCGGATACGAAGATAAAAATATATAGGCCTAACATTCGTAATATTAATATTTTTTCTAATGTTGTATTTGAGGAGTTAAACAATAAAGATTGTTATAATATTAAAATACAGTTTCATGTATTTGTTCACGTTTAAACGAATCCGCGGAAGTGACGTGGAAATTCCACATCTCGTCTGAAAGAATGTTCCACGTTGTACGTGAGAATTTACACAATAAAATACTAATAATGAAAAAATTGTGTTTTATATTTAGCACTTTGATTTGCCTTATATATACTATATAAAAAACCTACAGTTGAGTGTTTAGAAATACAGCCTAATGGCTTGTTTGACTAATTTGCATTTGTTTTGAATTGTACTGTTGTGAAAAACAATATACAAAGAGAAGCTTTTTTTTATTTTATTTTCCATACATAGTTATTTAAAAACGCAATTTTCTAATTTTGCAGTTGATGAATATTAGTAGCAAAGACTAAAGGGGAAAAACATAAGTATATTTATGTGTGGGACTTAGTTTGATTTAAAATCACACTGCATTATTAGTTGTTTTAAATAAATTACTTTTTTGAAATATCAATTTATGGTAGGCCTAACATATTCATTATTATATTCAGAAGATGATCCTCATATCAATCACCGTGGTTACAGCTTGTAGCCATCCTAACCTTTGTAGCCTTTACTGAGACTACCTTTTCAAAATTAAGAAGGGACTAGTTTTAAGAAGCATTTTCAGGAAATTAAAAGGATAAGCAGATTGTTACTGAGGTTTTTGTTCACTGAGTAAGATGTATATAGCTTTGTTTGGGTATGTATACATATACAACATTTGTATATATATGGCATTTTTGGCACACTTCTACCTCAGCACTACTGCACAAAGACAAAACTCACACATCTCATTCAACCATTTCACAAGCTGAGAAAAGGGTCATGACATGGGTCAGAGCAGTGGTTCCCAACCTTTTTCCTTGGTGCCCCCCTACTCATGTCTAAGAAAAGCTGACCCCCCACACACACACACCTTTGAAACTGAAGTTGAGGTAACTCTTGAGATAGAGCTGGGTCAGAGGATATCAGAGGTCATAAATGATGAACCAATCCATCGGCTCTGCTCCTATAGGCCCAATGGTGTTCATATGGACAACATGCACCTTTGGCTGGAAGGCCCGTGTTGAAAGTGTGTGTTATCATTTAGAGCAGACACCCACGGTGAATCAGATGGTTTATGTTATACAAGGCTGCATTACAGAGAATTTTATTATGACTCTCATGAAGGTTGTGTAAGGAATAGAAACCAGTCTCTCCAGGCAAGCACACAGAATATGGTCTGCTCTATCTTTATTTTCCATGCCAAGTATGAGCTCTTATCCTCTGGCAGAAGATATGGGTAAACTTAACATTTCTAAACTATAAAAACGTTGATGATGATATAGGCCTAATTTGGACCTACCTCAATTAAAACTTTAAATAATGTTGCTTGAGATTGAGGGTGTGCAATAGCTTCATGATATGAAGCATGGTTGTGTTGCTCTTGTCACTGTTTGTGAAAGATGAGCAATAGATTGTTGCTGTGTGATGTGCTTCAGTCTAGCCTATATCACTTTGTTCATGTTGTTTTTTATTTTAAGTATGTCAGCTGTATGATAAAACAATATGTCAAGTGTTATTTGTGAAGCATTTGAACTCAAGGCAAATATACCTCTGGGGACAATAAAGTAAGCTATCTCCTGCTAAGTGGTCTCCATGATGTGTAAAAATTAAAACGTTGTCGTAGGACTATAGCAAACACATCGTTGGAAAGGTCTCAACCGGGAGAGTAACATATGTCAGTCTGAAGAGGATACATTACTCCTGCTATGAAATATTGACCTCTGAACCTTGAACCCAGTACATGTATGAAGGCCTGTCATTTAGCAACAGAAGGTGCTACACACATAAAACCAGCTGTTATAGAAAGCTCTGGACCTCAGCTGTCATGTAGATATGGTCACCAAATTACCTACTGTAAGCACTGTCAAATATGGTAATAAGCTATTTTCACCTATTTAACGATTCGATTTTTAAAATCTGATGACACCAGTGTGTTCTCCATCCCAAAAAACCCCAGGGTGTATCCAAAATTATACAATGCCAACTTCTACTTATGAGAAATATACCAATATACTTTAAAACTACAACTCCCATAAGAAACGCCACAGAAGCTGTTACAAAGCTTGAGCACTTGTAGTTTTTCCGGGGTGGGTGGGGGGACTCGTTCGGCTCCTCTTTCTGCTGTCTGCCGTGAAATGGCTTGATTCCGCTTCAGATTGAGGCCGCCCGCCGGCCAGCCGAGCACACAATATATGAGACAAATACATGAAACTGTATTTTATTATTATAACTATCTTTATTGTTTAACTCCTCAAATACAACGTTCGAAAAAAACATCAATATTACGAATATTATATATTTTTATCTTTGTATCCGCTGAGCGGGACGTACTACGTCACTTCCGGAATTTTCCGCGGATTTGTTTAAACGTTATTATGGTTCATAACTTACTGGAACAAAACTGAGCAACGTGTTGTTGCTGGTGACACAATCACTGACTGTATATATGTATATTGAAGCGATCCTGGCGTTAAAGACCAGCTGATCGCTGCCCGATTCTTTGAAATGAATGGCCGCATTGCATTGGGGGATAGGCTTTGAAAGCGTCCTGCTCGGATCATATCGTAATGTTCTGTATTAGCCTATACTGTAATATTTCACCGGTAATAAGACCGAAATAATATTATTAAAGTAAAGAAATGAATACAATGATAACATCTAAATAAATGTTGATAGATGTAGCATTATAGTTTAAAAAATATAAATCAACAAAAAAGCAATCCAGCTTCCCTGGCAGAAATATACCAAAATAATAACATAAAAAGAAATACATATAAACCATGATACTATCTCGTGAATATTGTTGATTAAAACAGCGGTTATTGGGCTAAAAATACCAATAACTGTCACAGATTTCGAAAGTTAAGGGGGGGGGGCGTTTTTTTTTCTTTCGTCGATATCCGACGGTGAGGGAATAACATGAATGTCTATCTGACGGACCCCCCTCGTCGAAAAATAACGTCAAGGGTACCCCTATTTCGTTGAAACTTGACGCCAGAGTCCTTGACCATGCGTCATACATTTGACGAGTAGGGAGTGAGACTGTGTTGACCATCCCTTACTTCACAGGACATTTAGTCAAAGTTGATGGCAAGATCAATGCAGCATGTTATCAGAAAATATTGGAGGACAATTTGCGCTTATCAGCCAGAGAGCTGTGCATGGTTCGCACTTGAACTTTCCAACATGTAAATGATCCAAAGCACAAGGCCAAGTCAACCCTTCAGTGGCTACAGCAGAAAAAAGAGAAGGTTCTAGAGTGGCCATTATAGTCTCCTGATCTCAATATCATTGAGCTTCTTTGGGGAGATCTCAAACGTGCAGTTAATGCAAGACAACCCACGAATTTACGGGACCTTGAGGCTTTTTGTCAAGAAGAATGGGCATCTCTACCATCTGAGAAAATAAAGTATTCATCCACAACTATCACAAAAGACTGCAAGCTGCATTGATACAAAAGGGGGCAATAAACAGTATTAAGATCTGAGGTTATATAAATTTGGTTGGGGATCAAATCATTATTTTCTTTATTTCTAGGTTTTCTTTAATGTTTTCACCATTCTTGTAATGCTTTATGGTTTAATTTTAAAACCATTAAAATAAAAGTACCATATTTTGCCTGATAACTCGTGTTTTCTCAAAAGAATGGTACACATTTTATAAATTCTGACAGGTTGTGTACACTTATGAGCACAACTGTATATATTAAAACATCACAGCCATCTTCTGAGCACATGACAAATACATAGTGGTAATGACTTAACACAACTAACTCACAAATACTTACAGAATAGTCCCATGTTGAACCTGAACCATGCAGTCCAATTTCCCTAAAAGTCAATCCTGCAAAAACACGATGATTCGTGATCCTACTCGTTCCACACACACTGTCTCCATGTACTGATGCAAAAGAAAATATGTCCGACCAGAGTCATTCAAAAGAAAATGTGTCAAAGCAGGGTCCAAACCGGTGTCTTATATTAGCAACCAGTCCACCCCAGGAGAAAGACGGAAAACGAAAACAAAGTAAACAAAGGGTGCCATCAGCACATAATAGCAAATCCCACGTTGATTCCAAGGCTGCACATCATTATAAGCCCTCGCTGACAAATCACTCCATATTATTTTGAATGCTATTGCGTTTCGGGGGCATTCAAATGTCTTACTTCCATCCTTTTGAGCTTGGCAGATACAGGATTCCTCGCTTATGAAGCCTTTGTTCAATCCTTGAATTTGTCACACTTCATCTGCGTAGCTCTGGAGGTCTGGGAATAGCAATATGTTGTTATTCTGCCAAGTTAGCTTGCCCTTATTTCTGGCTTTATGCAGTACCAGGTCTCTAGCCAAAGATCTCAGAAATCTCGCCAGAATGGTTCTGGGTCTATCTCCTGCCCCAGCCTTTTGGATGGCGGTTCTATGCATGTTTGATCTCACATTGTCCCTCAATCTCCAGCAATTCCCAAATCAGCTTCCTCAAAAAGGTTAGTGCTTCCCTCCCATCTTTGCCCTGGGGAATGCCCACAAAACCTAGTTAATGCGTCAGGATCGATTTTTATTTTTTCATTTTATTTTTTTAAATCTTCAATTTTTTCCCCATAGCATATCAACCTCTCTCTTGCTACCAGCTGGATTATTGTCTTTCCTTCTCGGCAGCCTCAATACTTTCCACGTGATTCTCAACTGCATTCATTCTAATGATAGGGCTGAGAGTTTTGACTCCGTTTTGACTCTGTCCCTTCCAGTGCTGCAAATATGTTACCAGCCTGTTGCGCATCTGCTCCGGGCATCACAGTAGTGCCATCTTGGCCCGTAACAGCCGCAGTTTCGCCGGGGTGCATATGCTGCTTTATATCTCCACAGGCCGCCGATTATGTTTTTCTCAACATCTTTGGCTTCCACAATGTTTTTCCTCCAGGCTAAGCACAAATTTCTGGCCAGGTATCTCTAAAAGTATAAATACATCCGTACAACACAGAGCCCTCTGTCTGAGCGTCTACCCAGTCATTGGACCAATTTCAAAGATTTCTGTTCACATTACAGTGTTTACTCCAAATTGTACAGGTCTGACGGGCCTCCAGGCCAACGGGATCCCCCTTTTTATGTCGCAAAAGTATAATTTGTCTTTTTCTGTTTCTACTGTGTAACTCTGCAGCTGCGTACCGCCATTGAACTGCAGCGATGCACTGCTGTGAGTCCATGAACGAGACAACTGTCTGTGGTTAGTTCACGTCTGTAACAGCAGGACAGTCAAGTGTGTTATCTAAACGGCCAAAGTCGGTTGTAGATAATGTTAGCCTACCGGTAGTCTTGCAATGCCAGACCTATCTCCAAAGTGCTTACGGATTTGGAGTTTTTAGCTGAGTTAGACTAGAATATGAATACTAGAGAATACACTGTTAAAACAGATCGGTAATGTTGTTTTGCCCTCCTTGTTCTTGGGGAAATTTGCTGCAAGTGTAGTGTTGAATGTGGAGCGAGCACTGTGCCGAGCTCCGGTTAAAAAAAATAAATAAATAAAAGCCTTTTAAATGCTACATTGCTTTTAAGGAAATAACAATATTAGCAAGTGAACAAGCTTTAAAAGTGACATAATTTTGCTGATTTGAAGCGTTGTTCATTTGGATTTCGAAAAATAGCAGATAAATATTTTAAAGTGTGAAGTTGAGAAGGGAATTTGGTGTTGTATCAGCAGGGTAGTTCAAGAACTACTTAAGTTATGGCCAATTCCCTTTTAAGCCCCACACTTTGTAAAGTGTTTTAAATTATGGTGGCCATGTTTTTTGACCAATCTTGCTAATTTCTAGTAGAAATGTGTATCAAAGCAAGTTTTTACGTGAAAACGATTATGAAAAATGGAGGCAGGCAAATTGGTTCTGAAGAGAAACGGCATCAAACAATCATTGTCCTGAGTTCATGTCAATTCAAAATGGAGGAAAATTCTGGAGCGTCTGTCATCTGGAGGTGGTTCAGTTTCAGGAAGCCTAAAGTGGATCAGACTTGTATCCTCCGTTTGTCGCTAAAGGTAGCACTACCATAAATCTGTTTCCTTACTTTAAACACCAACCAGTGCTGAACACTGCAGTAAAGCCACCCATCCACTTAAAAAATATACGGTCAAACTAGCCCCCACGTTGCTGTAAGAACGTGTAAGAAGTAAATTAAAATAAAGCAACCTTTCAGTGGACGTAAAGGGATTTTCACATTCATTTAAAAAGTCAGTCAGTCTGAATAAAGTAATGAAACTATAACAAAATAATAAATACAACTAGAAAATGTCCTACTACTACTTGGTACACATCCGAATAACACTGGCTAACAGTAAATTTGCTGTTTGACATGTCCTGAAAAGAGAGGACAAAACAGCCTACAGTAAGGGGCCATCCACACGGAAACTTTTTTGCACAAACGCACGTTTTGCATCGTTTGGGCCGACCGTCCAGACAAATCCTGCAAACGCATTGCCTGAAAACGCACTTTTTTGAAACCTGGTCTCAGGGTGAAAAAATCCGAAAACGGCTCTCGTTTGGCTTCGTATGGATGGTGAATACGAATCCGTATTGATGATGTCATCGCCATACCCCTCTTTTACACCCTCTCCCATGGCCGCTGACGCACGCAACTGCAGTGAAGCTAAGCAAACATGTCCCATCTCCATGGTCAAACCAGCTCACTTAAATACTGTGTCTCTGCTCCCTGACCCTTCCCTCTGGATTCTACACAAGATATATTGCTAACGTTATGTAGCCAACGTTAAACATCGCTAAAGTAGCTGACCGCTCCAGCAGCGAAGTAACGTTAACTGCTATGGTTGTTTATAAAGTGGAAGTAGACAACTTATCAACTAACTAGCTAATCTGTCTGCTTATCAACTCCTTGAACGGATTATAGTAACTTTTACCACGGCTTATTGTAGAAAGGCTACTGCAAGAAAAACGTATAGATTATTAAAAAGACATCATTCATGGATCATTGATGTTTGTTTGACTGCCGATGTTAGAGCTAGCTAACGTTAGCGCACTAGCGTTAGCTTGCTGCTTAGCGCGCTGCAATCATGCAAAATAAAAAGCAATCCAACAGCACATTATACAACGTAAACAAAGACACGTTTTCTTGCGGTGGCCTTTATAAAATGAGCAGTGGTGAAAGTTATTATAGTCCACGGATGTATTAAGAGAAAGTTATAATCTAGCTAGTCATGTTATGATGGGAAGTGACATACTACTCAGTTTTTTGGTGAATTTCTGTATCCGAAACAGCGCCGCCTATAGGCCTGGAATATGAAGTAGTGTATTGAGTCATTTACAAGTGGATTCGTTTGGACGCAACTATTCTTGAAACGAATCCAGGGAAGACGGGTAAAAAAAAGATCGTTTTGGTACGTGTGGACGTGGCCTAAAGAGTCTCCATGATAGGTGTGTGTGTAAGAAGTTGTTGCTATAATGATTTAGAAATCACCATAATCACCAGTGAGGGAGTAGAGGAGGGAGGGGGAGACAGTATCTTCCATAGGTCAAACATGTCCATTTAATGATAATTATACCTCTTAAGTTTGTTCTGTAATTCAAAATCTCTTATTTGAATGATAGCACACCATTCCCGGTCATTACACTCGTTTTGATGTATTTTGTTGGCAATGCTCCGTGACTAGTAATGTGACAAAGTAAAGACAAAAATGTGGTGGAATAATAAGAAGTATGCAGGCTAATAGTCATTCTGCCGATTGCTGCTATTGCAGCACATCGACACACTGAACTATAGAATGCAATTTCTGAAGAAATTGCGGTGTGAATGCTGTATGTTGAAAGGCTGACGCTACACTGGATTGCTGACTTGAATTATATTGGAAGAAGGTAAAGTAGTGAGAATAGTTGAAAAAGTGGGAATGGGTTTAATTAGCATGAATGTCTTTGAAAAGTTGAATAATAACCAGCATGTTTGAAAGGTGTGGCATGTTTTAATTGTTTTTAGTTGAAAAAGTGTGAATGAGTTTACTTAGTATGAATGTCATTGAAAAGTATAATATGAATATCTTAAAGATGTGGAATATCTTGTTTTTGGAAAAGGCTGACGCTACACTGGATTGCTGACTTGAATTGTGTTAGAAGAAAGTAAAGTAGTGAGAATAGATGAAAGGTTTAATTAGTATGAATGTCTTTGAAAAGTTGAGTAATACCCAGAATGTTTGAAAGTGGAATATAATGATTTAATATTTGTAGGTAATTTTAAGATGACGCTAAATGGGATTGCTGGCTTCCATTTGGATGACAAAGCTGCTAAAGGAGAATGAATGAGTCTGAAAAGTGGAAAATTGTCAGATTAGGGAATCTTACATCAACTGACACAAACACATGCACACACAGGAGGAGGGTAAGATAGGAAGAGGAGAGGAAGAAAGGAGGTGAGGAGTAGAGAAGGAAGAGAGGAAGAAAGGAGGTGTTATTTGTCAGCTAACATGATGTAATGATGGAGTAACTGACAAACTGACTCCGATACAGTATCTGACCTCAGGCCTCAACACCAAGACAATCCTCTGGCACACCTTTGATAGTCCTCCTTCTAGCTCAAATACCGTGACTCCTATCGCTTAATGTTTAATACTGTGAGAGATATATATACACACACACACACACAGACAGAGATATACACACAGACACACACACACAGTTACTTAACGGCAACAGGTCAACATGTCAGAATAAATATGCAGGATAATAGTCATTCTGCATACACTGAATGGATAATAATAAAAATTAAAGCTGCAAGCAGCGTTGGACAGGCCATCGCGCCTCTGCGTCTGTCGGGGTTACTGGCGGACGCCGCTCCTTGTGACCGTGCATTTGCTCGGCACTCAGACACTGCAAATCGTCACCAATGAAAAGGGAACTCCCTGCTAAGTTCAATGATACCTCACACAAGACTCTACCTTAAACGGGTCACCAGTTATGAAAGGGGCGTGGCTTAAGCACAGGGGGGCGGGCCAAACCATGACCAATGAATAAGGAAGTCTCTGCTGAGTTCAATGATACCTCACACAAGGGTCTACCTTAAACGGGTTACCAGTAATGAAAGGGGTTGTTGCTTAAGCATAGGGGGGCGGGCGAAACCATCACCAATGAAGAACGAAGTCTCTGCTGACTAAAACGGTTAAAATGGTATGAAAGGGGGCGTTGCCTGAGTAAGTGGGCGTGGTTAAAGTATAGGGGGCGGCTAAGCATCACATGTAGACCACACATAAGTTTCATGTAAATCGGATGAGGTTTGTCATATAAGGCTGATTTCCTCTTGCCAGCGGGGTGGCGCTATGACCAAAAGTCAATATTGGCCTATATATGTCCTCAGACCTGGACTCTTGTTGATTGTGGGAAATTTCAAGCAGATATGACAATGTACACTGTAGTTACAGCTACTTTCTCATTCATTGCTTAACACTCAAAATGGCCGCCCACACCGTTTGACGAAAAGTTTTTCTTTTAATAAGTTTTGATCTTCAAGGTGTTGAGATGTTACAGACCATATTTGGAATCCATCAGATGAAATCTCTAGGAGAATTTCGTTAAAGTATAGCACCTTGACATTTAGGCTTACTTCCTGTTGCCACCAAGTGGCGCTATGACTTTGAGTCAATTTTGTGCATTAAATGTCCTCCGAGTTAGTCTTATGAATTCTGAAAAGTGTCGAGCCAACTGGACAATGTATTGGAAATTTTGGAAATTTCAAGCAGATATGACAAAGTACACTGCAGTTAAAGCCACTTTGTCGTTCATCGCTAAACACTCAAAATGGCAAAAAAAAATTCTTTCTATAACTTTTCATCTTTAAGGTGTTGAGATGGTACCGACCAAGTTTGAAATCCGCCGGATGAAATTTCTAGCAGGAGTTCGTTAAAGTATAGCACCTTGACTTTTAGGCCTACTTCCTGTTGCCACTAGGGGGTGCTATGACTTTAAGTAAATATCAGCCTTTATTTGTCCTCAGGGTTGGACTCTTATGAATCCTGAAAAGTTTCGAGCCAATTGGACAATGTACACTCAAGTTACACCAACTTCCTGTTTTGATGGCGAAACGCACAAAATGGCCGCCCCGCCACATGACGAAATTTTTTTCTTGATGGCAACGACCGAATTTGAAGTTGATCGGATGAAATCCCTAGGAGGAGTTCGTTAAAGTACGACGTGAAAATCGCACTAATTTCAATTCAAAATGGCGGACTTCCTGTTGGGTTTATGGTATGGCTACAATGACGTTTTCTGTGTGTCTTGACATGATACATATGTGTACCACGTTTTGTGAGCCTACATCAAACATACTGCAGGGGCTCAATTTTTTTCATTTTGTAGGGGGCGCTAGCAAACCATTTTTGCGCGCATATTCCCGAAACCCTTAAAATACGTACTTTTTCACCAGACGTAATGCGACCGCTAATTTTAGGTTTGTTTTTGAATATGTTAAGCCCCTGAAAAAGGCAATTCATTTTCCGTAATAATAATTCCTTCAGTTTCAATAGGGCCTTCGGCGCTGTCGGCGCTTGGGCCCTAACTAGAACTGCAAGCAGTTATGATGGGGTCCGAGCCTCCCGGTACCAGTCGCCCCCGACGACCCGGGCAGCGCGCGAAAGCGGAACCCAAAGCGAAAATCGTCTACGTTGATTATAGCGCCCCCTAAAGGACGATCATCACCAAATCTGGTGTAGAGCCACAGAGTAGTATGTTGAACAACAATCTCAAGTTTTGTGATGATAGCATTTACTGTGGCAGAGATTGCAATTGCATTTCTTTCCCATTTAAATGCATTGACTTATTTGCCAAAACGCATCTACGTTCATTATAGCGCCCCCTAACGACCGATTTTCACCAAATTTGATACAGAGGCTTGGAGTGGGATGTCAAACAAGAGTACCAAGTTTTGTGATACCTATTAATTTGGCCGAGATATGCTAAAGTTCGTGTTTTGTGGCTAGCTACGAAAATTAGTTGGCTTGTAAATTGCGATTAGTTTAACGTAGCAAAATTCTTTTTGATAACTTTTGGTCAGGTGAACCTGGAGATGCTAAGTACCAAGTTTCGTGGCAATAGGTTGCACGGCCTAGGAGGAGTTCGAAAAAGTTTTGCGCATTGCGCAATATTGCGAAAAAACTTCTAAGCGGAAATGGCCGTGGCCTATATCAGGTGATTCAGCTCGATTCAAAGAACACATGGATGTTAAGGTTTTCTAATGTGCGATGTGAAATGTGGGAGTTATAGGCAAAAAAACACGTTTTATGTCATTATAGCGCCACCTAGTGGTCCACATGTGTAATTTTTGGTAGATGTGGTCCATGACCCATTGTCCATCTACCCTGCAAATTTAACGTTGTTCAATTTTTTTCATTTTGTAGGGGGCGCTAGCAAACCATTTTTGCGCGCATATTCCCGAAACCCTTAAAATACGTACTTTTTCACCAGACGTAATGCGACCGCTAATTTTGGGTTTGTTTTTGAATATGTTAAGCCCCTGAAAAAGGCAATTCATTTTCCGTAATAATAATTCCTTCAGTTTCAATAGGGCCTTCGGCGCTGTCGGCGCTTGGGCCCTAACTAGAACTGCAAGCAGTTATGATGGGGTCCGAGCCTCCCGGTACCAGTCGCCCCCGACGACCCGGGCAGCGCGCGAAAGCGGAACCCAAAGCGAAAATCGTCTACGTTGATTATAGCGCCCCCTAAAGGACGATCATCACCAAATCTGGTGTAGAGCCACAGAGTAGTATGTTGAACAACAATCTCAAGTTTTGTGATGATAGCATTTACTGTGGCAGAGATTGCAATTGCATTTCTTTCCCATTTAAATGCATTGACTTATTTGCCAAAACGCATCTACGTTCATTATAGCGCCCCCTAACGACCGATTTTCACCAAATTTGATACAGAGGCTTGGAGTGGGATGTCAAACAAGAGTACCAAGTTTTGTGATACCTATTAATTTGGCCGAGATATGCTAAAGTTCGTGTTTTGTGGCTAGCTACGAAAATTAGTTGGCTTGTAAATTGCGATTAGTTTAACGTAGCAAAATTCTTTTTGATAACTTTTGGTCAGGTGAACCTGGAGATGCTAAGTACCAAGTTTCGTGGCAATAGGTTGCACGGCCTAGGAGGAGTTCGAAAAAGTTTTGCGCATTGCGCAATATTGCGAAAAAACTTCTAAGCGGAAATGGCCGTGGCCTATATCAGGTGATTCAGCTCGATTCAAAGAACACATGGATGTTAAGGTTTTCTAATGTGCGATGTGAAATGTGGGAGTTATAGGCAGAAAAACACGTTTTATGTCATTATAGCGCCACCTAGTGGTCCACATGAGTAATTTTTGGTAGATGTGGTCCATGACCCATTGTCCATCTACCCTGCAAATTTAACGTTGTTCACATTAGTGTAAGTGGTGAATCTAGACTTGGGTCCCATAGGCCACGCCCACTTTGACCAATCAGTACCCCACTGTAGGCGTGGCCTCAGGAGTGGCCCTAGATGATGCCCTCAAAATTAAATAAATATCGGATGAGCCATTCATGAGATATAAACTTTTTTACTTGTGGCGCCACCTAGTGGCCAATTTTTGTTTCATTGGTTGGGGAGTCTCAGAGGGTCATGGCAAACAACTATCTAAAGTTTCGCGATGATAGCATTTATTTTGGCCGAGATATGGCAAAGTTCGTGATTTCGTAGCTAGATACATAATTTTCATCCTATAAAAATTCTTTTGATAATTTTTTGTCAGGTCGGTCTGGAGATGCTAGGTACCAAGTTTTGTGCAGATCTGTCGCACGGTCTAGGAGGAGTTAGAAAAGTAGGTTTACAATAAATCGCGATTTTGCGCGCACAAAAGTCTAGGCGGAAATGGGCGTGGCCTATATCAGGAGATTCAGCTGAATTCAGGGAACGCGTGGATATGTATATTTTTATGTGCGATGTGAGTTATAAGGCCAAACGCGTTTTTTCTGCTATAGCGCCACCTAGTTGTGGAAGTGGCTGAATTTTTGTGTCCGAGGTACGTGCAGGGTTCTGGTAGCCTGGTTGACACCAGACCCTTCTCAGTTGTAACTTAGAGTTGGTCTGGGAAAGGTTCATTGACAGTTAATTTTAAAGTTTAAAGGGGCGTCACCAACAGACGCCGCTCAAATGCCTCTGGGCGCATTGGATAATCCAACAAATCAGACCAACGATCCGGGTGACGCTGCGCTTCGGTAGCCGTCATGTTGAATGTAAATAAAAAGCTGCTCGCCGTCGCTGCGCTATCGTCGTCACGTAAAGCCCGCCTCAACGGTTGTGATTGGTGTAAAGCCCGCCTCAGCGGTTGTGTTTGCTGCCTCGATTTTGGGGACATTGGAAATGGGTTTGAATGGGCTCTTCGCCAGACAGACTTGCAGAGCAAATCTCAAATTTGCCGCAAGTTCGTCAGGGTTTACCCAGAATAGGGTTCTGGGGTCTCATTTATAAAACTGTGCGTAGGATCCTTACTATAAGTGTACGTGCAAAAGCCCAAATTGGCGTACGCCGAAAAAAAAGTCTGATTTATAAAACCGTGTGTACGCACACCTGTAAGCAATGTTCCCTTTATAAATCACAGATTGCCTACAAGCGTGCGTACATGGATCAGCCTCTTATCCCGCCCTGTACACGCCCATTTTTAACCATAAATGGTCAATGTAAAGCACCTCGTGAATGCTGATCAGTATGTTAATGACCCTTGCAGTTGTTCTTTTGTTAGACCGAATCATGCCAAATCATGACGACTGGCGGAGAAAAACAAACAAACAAAAAAACTCTCAGACGCTCGGGAATTGTTGTAGGGAAACCGCATCTATAGGCTACCTTTATAAATAAAATCTTCCAAAACAGCAGGCATTACGGCACTCTGGGACAGCTTCGATATACCAGACGTATATAATAAGATTTAACAGAACTATATATTATATCCAAACAAGCCTTAGTGATGAAGTTGAAGATAATATATAATATTTATTTAAAAAAAACACTTTTCCCTCTGGAAACAGCCGGTTTCACCCAGAGTGGCGAGGACCTGTATTTGGACCGGGATGGCATGGTTCTGGCGCCTTGCCCTCTCTACTGGACCCAATTTAGTACATAGATCCAAGAGCGAAACTATATTACTATTACAGCTATATTAGGGAATTTAAATCGGCATATGAGCCAGTCATTGTCATGGTCCCTGAAGTCTCTTTTTCTCCTGATTCTTCCATTCCAGTCCTCCTGCAGGGCCAGCAGTGCCATCATGCAGCATTACGCACAGGTTCACCGCAGTATTTATATGTTTAACCAAAAAACAATTTGTGATTGTTAACACCTTGCTAAAATCAAAGCAACAACTAGTGGTATCCCTCACCCAGAAATACAATTTAAAATCGAAATGATGATTATGAACAGTATTAAAGTTCGGACTGATAACGAGGACATATAGAGCGTAACGATTGCGCGATAGCTTAACGGCTGTATTTCCAGACTTTTACATTTGATGATATATGCACATGTTTTAAAGACAGATATTTAGTTATTTACACTGTGTTCTGCAGTTATATGCTAGGGTATTTGATGATATCCTGTATTCCATGCAGTCGGGCCATCTCATCCTCCTGCGCTCCGTAGCGGACAATGTGACGGCGAGACAGCGCTGATTAAATATTAAGAACGAGTTTTCATTTAAGATTTGAGTTGGAGGTGTTTATGGAACAGTTATCACTCTTCATGATATGGTGTGAAGAAATGTGCGTGAGGCATTAATACTTAAACATATTAAGAGTAGCCTAATCGTTATTCCCACATGTACTTTCTGCAGTCTGACTTCAGTTCACCACCTCAGCATCTGCGTCACCAATTCCTATTTTGTCTCCAAAATGTGCGTACGCATGGGTCAGAGTTTGCGTGGAGGACCGCACATTCTCCCTTCAAGTTTGTTTTTTATAAATCACAACCCTTGCGTGGGCAGTGGCGTACGCACATTTTCAGCCCTGTTTTGTGCGTACGCCACGTTTACAAATGAGACCCCAGGACCAGTCCTGAAAACGGCACCCCCTCCCTCTCCCCCTCACCATGTATGCTTTAGGCTGGAGAATCCGTTTTACTGGGAGAAAAATAACTAGAACTGCAAGCAGTTATGACGGGGTCCAAGCCTCCGATGCCAGTCGCCCCTGGCGCCCCGGGGGAACTCTGCCACTCACCCCTGATGACCCGGGGAGTGTGCAAAAGCGGGACCCAAAGCGTTATGTGGGGAGGCAAACGTTGGTGAATATTGAGAGGTGTGATCCGCAAGGTCTGCAGTAGCCTGGTCCTACCAGACTCTCGTACATTTCATTTGTACACAGAGTCTGGCCTCTCTCCATTGACAAGCGTTAACTTCCTTGAAAGCGGGTACTCTGTTGAAGTTTAAAACTATTGGATCTTCCCAGAGCCACTCTGGATCTGCCATAACCAATCGCTAACAATAGCACCTAGCGTTAGCCTTTGTCAACTCCTTCACCACTAACGGAGTGGTGAAGGAGCCCGTGGGGAGGAGGGCCACAACATCATGGCCACCAACAAAACTCAGCAAAGATTGTTCTTCCTCAGGCTTTAACGTCTGGATATTCATCAGCGTTGCTACAACGGACTGAATGGCTTCTTTCTCCGCCGCAACTCTAGCACACAGCCTCAACGTCATCATTTTCAGCCACTCCCTCTGTTCGCTGATTGGACCGCCAAAAACTTTGGTCGAGAAAACTCAAGACTATACCGCAAACCCCGGAGGTCTAGGAGGAGTTCGACAAAGTAGATTTTCGATAAATCACGTTTTTTCACGCATAAAAGTCTAGGCGGAAATGAGCGTGGCCTATATCAGGAGATTCAGTTGAATCCAGGGAATATGAAGATATATGGTTTTTGAATGTGCGATGTAGGGTTTAAGAGTTATAGGGTCAAACATGTTTTTTCTGCTGTAGCGCCACCTAGTGGTGGATATGTGTACGTTTTTGAATCTTTGTAGTTTTCGCCAGGTCTGACGTGTGCAAATTTTTGTGAGTTTTCCAGCATTCTAAGCCCGTCAAAAATGTGAGTGACGTCGCAGAATAATAATCTTAGCAAAAACAATAGGTCCTTGCGGTTTCACTTCTCGGGTCCTAATAAAAATCTCAATAGCGAAAACAATAAGGTGTCCACAGCTCCGCTGGAGATGTTTCCCGCATTGCCTTGCATACGCGGTTCCCATGCCCCCTCGGGCTTGGACCCTTAATAATCCTTAGGAAAGCAATAGGGTTCCACAGCCCTGCTGTGCAAACGGCGTAGGTTTTTTTTTTTTTTTTTTTTTTAAACACTTTATTTGTACGTTTCCAGTTATAACATTAAACAATCATATTCTTTATCTTACAAATAATCATAGAAAAACAATCCCAAGAAGATAAAAAGACAGACCAAACCTAAAATCAACCTGACAGACTTGTCACAGACAACAGACGGACAGGAGATATAAAAAAAAAAAACAAGAAGTGCACCTAACATTTGTTATGACAGGATCGACCAAGGGCAGGTTTAAACATTCAGAGTTCCAGTTCCAGACCAGGTAAATTGTTCACATAAGTCATCAGAGGGTCCCAGGTTTTGTGGAATCTGTTGATTGAACCATTGAGGGTACATCTGATTTTTTTTTTTCCAGCTTAACATTCTGCATAATGTCCCTGATGCAGTGGTGGTGTGATGGAGGAGTAGCAGCCTTCCATTTAAATAAAATCAAGCGTCTAGCTAATAAGGAAGAAAAGGCAATGACCCTCTGTAGATGAACAGGGGGAGCAGATCCCGAAACTATCCGAAAATGGCAACCAAGGGAGAGGGTGAGATGTTATAAGCATAAGCATTAGAGATGACTTCAAAAAAGGATGATCAGAAAGGAACAAGTTTCGGACAAGACCAGAACATATGATAGGAAGTAGCTGGCGTCTGTTTACATCTATCACATAATGGGTCTACGTTCGGAAATATTCTTGCTAATTTGGCTTTTGAGAAGTGCAACCTGTGTAACACTTTAAACTGTATTAAAGAATGTCTGGAACATATGGAAGAAGAATGGACTCTAGCATCAGACAGTTGCGCCCCCAAGTCATTTTCCCACTGTTCTCGAATGTGAAATAGAAAGGTTGCAGCTATCCATGATATGGGAATAAAAAAATTATATTCTTCCCTTAGTCAGCATATTGACCCGCACGAACGGCGTAGCTTTGTTACCGCCGGTTCTTCCAGACTCGGGCTTTGACCCCTAATAATAAATGTCAATGTCAGATTTATTTATATAGCACATTAAAACAACTGTGGTTGACCAAAGTGCAGAAGATTTTTTAACTTTTATTTCATGTTGAAAAACGAGGAGGGAGCAAGTTGGCCAATGTGTGTATGAGGGGGGTGGTGGTCCGTGAGTGATTAGTCAACTGCGTGGGTAACGTCATCTACACTTGTGTGTGGTGTGAAATTCATGATGTTGCAGTCCATAATCCATTTATGAGTGGTGATCCACAGCCCATCTGCAGCCAAAGTTAATTTGGTTTGCTAAAGGCTGTACATTTTTGAGGAAAATGTTGCAAACTAATGGCAGATAATGCATAGTGATATGGCCTAACGTTGGCCCTCCTCTCTTTCTCCCACTTTGTTTACGGTCTCAACCCCGTCTGTAAGCACTTTGGTCAGTGAGGAGGGAGGGAGAGCCTGTATAAGGCAGAGGCAGTAATACATTACATTGACAGTAATAATATTTTCTTTACATTTCTGAATGTTTATTCTAAAATGTGACCGATGACCGGCCTGCCCCTAAAAAGGCCAGACATAATCTGACACCAATTCTATGGTCACTGAATAGTGTCGTTTACTGGTAGATCAGAGAAATAGACTCAAGATTCAAAATAAGACTCCAGATTCGTCCAGTTAAAGTTAATAACAAGCTTTAGTGAATGATATTGCAAAATACAACAATCTTGTGCACAAGGATCAGATTATTTCAAGACAAAATAGCCCATCACTAGAGTTTCCCCCAGCATCTGATGCCGGCTAACCCAGAACCCTCACTTTTTATCCATTTTCTCTGCTTCATCCGCGGCGTCGTTATCAGTTGGATGTAGTCCCAATCTTCTGGCTCCAGCCGGCTAACGATATGTAACACACTGTATGAAAACATGACCCTGAGTTCTCTCATTTTCAGCTCAACAGAGACAAGTTGCTATTGTTGGGTCCGAACACTTGTATGTTTTTAATCTCCTACAAACTAAGGAGTTTTCTGAGAGCCAGGTAATTTTCATACTCTGTGTCACAAATCACGCGCTTGCAAAATACTGACCATTGTTGCCTCGTTCCCCCCCTGATCAGAGAAGACCTTTTTCTCAGGCAATAATAACTGTAAAACCAGATGACCTCTCATAACCCTGTGAAACAAGGCAACAAGGTCAGCATCATGAACTCTACAAACCTGTTACTCTTACTCTCACAAATATATTCTAACAATGCATTTGTTAAATGCCATTCATTTAAAATTTGACTTTGAACTAAAATAAAATAGCACCTTCTAATGTCTGTATTTAATACCAAAGCATTTATCAGTAAAATATAATTATAAAAAAAGGCGTGCACCACAAAGTTTTCTGCCTGTGCCCCTAAAATCTTTAGTTAAGAGCTACAGTGCTCGTACTAAAAAGAAAAGTTAGTCTGGAGCCCTAAGATATTATTTTTAAGCCATGTTGCCCAGCCCTTACTGGAAGCCGAGTGTGCTTTATCCTTTTTTTGCCACTGCCTTTAATACAAATAGAGCAGGTAAGTCACAGCAATAAATACTCCAACCAAAGAAAAGGAAATTTAGTGGGGCTGCTGATACAGTGCTCAGCATAAGTGAATGTGAATGTTAAGTTGACTAAAAAGAGGAATAAAAAATGAATGCCTTAATTTAAAAAAAAATAGGAAACATCCAACCTTTAAGGACACCAATTTTCTTTGTGAATGAATAATGTATCGTAAATAAATAAATGTTCTTCCTTAAAATACAGGGGGCATAACTCAGTACACCCCTATGTTAAATTCCCATAGAGGCAGGCAGATTTTTATTTTTAAAGGCCAGTTATTTCATGGATCCAGGATACTATGCATCCTGATAAAGTTCCCTTGGCCTTTGGAATTAAAATAGCCCCACATCATCACATACCCTTCACCATACCTAGAGATTGGCATGGGGTACTTTCCATAAGCTATTAGCTATTAGGCTAACTGAAATAAAACCATGCCAATCTCTACGTATGGTGAAGGGTATGTGATGATGTGGGGCTATTTTAATTCCAAAGGCCAAGGGAACTTTATCAGGATGCATAGTATCCTGGATCCATGAAATAACTGGCCTTTAAAATTAAACCCCACAAAAATAATGTAGCATCAAATGTCCCTGGCTGATTGAACAAAGCTGTTCGTGGGAAGGGTTCAGCAAACTTGCTGATGGAAACAAGATAATAAAAAAATTGATAATCAGAGCTTTCTTTAAAACCTGTTTTTAACAATTTAAACGGGTTAGCCGCTGTGCATTGTGTATTTAAAACTACAGTATATCTGTCCAGGAATGTGATTTATTTGTTTCTTCCCTACTCTGCTTAAACTTGCCAAACATTTCTGTCTTTGTGATATTTATTCTCTCCCTCAGAATACTCTTTTACATGACAACAAAAGTTTCTGTCTCTTGTTTTACCTTCTGAGAATATCCTCTCTCCCTGAATTTTGTTTCAGCATATCTATTCTCTGCCTATCTCATTTTTTTTTTTCATGATATGTAAATCCCTGCTCCATATGTGTCTCCCCTCTGCTATGTACTCTAGATGTCTCGCTCTGTCTCCACGTTCAGTTTGAGTGATTCTGCAAAGAGCAGTGCTGTGGTGCAGCGCTCTAACTCTCTGGACCACCCTCCTGTCAGGGCCAGGGTTCCTGTCTGTATACGTACCCCCTGCAGCCCAGCCCAAAACCCTGCCCATATCCCTGGCCCTGAGTTCAGCCAAAGCCTCTGCCCCAACTATTGCCCTAGCACCCAAGAACCCAAGTCCATACTTCATGCTCCATTAGTGTCCCAACCAGCCCAAGCTCATTCAGGCCTCTACAATTCCCAACAGTCCACCTCTTCAACTCAGCCCACCTCCACCTCCATTCCAGCTGTCCGAAACTCCGCTCAGGTCAACCCCAAAACCTCCCATCCAACATCTAGCCAGCATGTTTCCAGATACCTACCCTCTGTAAGGTTCCAGCCAAGGCTCCTGGCTCCTCAGCCGGTTAATGTCAAAGGCATGACCTTTTCTGAGTCATGCAGGGATCCTCAAGTCCCCTTGGAATCACGCAAGGCTGCCCTGAACAGTCCTCGCAGGGAGACTCTGCTCTAAACCATGGCTAAGTTCAGTCCTGGAGTCTGATGTGAGCAAACTCATTATTTTGGTCTAGTTTAAACTAGGGGTGCACCACTACCTTTTTAAGTTTCAAATTAATCCTCACTATATGCTGTATAGTCCATGTTTGCCTTTTAACATCCAAATGCCACATGTGCATTTCTAGTCCCAAATCAACTCCTTAGAAGCTGAGACCCTACGACAAAGATGGATCCGATTAATAAGGGTCTGCTATCCAGCTGAACTCTGATCTCCAATGATTAGATGAGATGGGCTTAGAAATATACAAGTATTGCAGTTGTAGTGGTTCTGCCCACTTAAGATTGGCATACGTGTACAGGGCAGAGATTTTAAGGGTTGATTTGGAATAGATGTGCTCCTTTGAATCACCCGGGTTACTAACTGTTGATGGTGGCTGGGAATGTTCCCTAGGTGGTTGCTATCAATAGTTGGCTTTATACAAATATGGTATTATAAAGCTGAGTTGGTGTAGATCTAGGACGTGAACGAGATTCATTAGGCTTGCACGATATTGGAAAAAACTGACATTGCGATATTTTTTTTCCTGCGATATATATTGCGATATGAAAAAAGACTAATTTTTACAAGATGACATGAATTGCTCTATTTGAAAATAATAAATTATTCTCGACTACTGGGGTGCTTTTGTAGGGGAGTGCATCTACATAGAAAATAAAAATGAAATAGGAACCTTTCTAATGTGAACCATTCTTTGTTGAACTTTAATGCTTTAGAAAACACCAAAGCAAGTAAGTGCTGTGACTACTCTTCTGAAGTGATTTTGGAGAGGGAAATTAGGTAGTTAAATACACTGGTTGACTCACATGACACCATTGTATTCATATAATACTATCAATCCAGGCTAAAGTGAATTATATTAATAATGCATGCATGTTGCTTCCTCTAAATTTCAGGTTGTGGTCGATTTGTTTGATTGATAAATTGATCAACATTGATTGTGATTGGTGGTTGGCTGTGCCTGCATGTCACGCACTAGTAACAAACTGTGTATCCAAGAACACTTAAATCAGTGTAAATTATGTTATATCAGACACAGACTTCTGTTGTAGATTAGTGTTACGTTTCCAGCGTCGCGGCTCCGGACCATAACGTTAGACGCCTCGTGTTTTTAGGCTAACTATATTAGCGTAAGCCTGGCTGGTACCAGCTTTCTGCGGTGAAAAATGGCTGGGAGACGTTGTGATAACGTTGCATTAATCAGGTGATTTAGTTTATCTTTGCAAACAAGGACTACTGTAGCTTCACTACCCATGGAAAACCATGGGCATCACTGTGTCAGCTGCCGCTTACGGTACTTTTCTACACACATGCAAGCCAAACTTCCCATAACAAACCCCTTCAGAATCACGTTGCGTCACATACACACGCTGCCCACATGGCCACCTGTCTTAAAGGGGAAGGGTCAGCCGATAACAATAATGTAAAAGGAGAATGGTGAAAGTTTGCTTTGAAAAAAAAATCTAATATTGTGCAGCCCTAAGATTCATCCAGTTGGAAGCCTGCTTTCCCTCAGGGGGAAAATGGAATGCCGTTACATATAGAAAATTTATTTTTCTGTCAGGTCACATTACTGTTTAGTATCAGCAGATCCATAAACTCTGTTTTTTTTTTTTTTATTATAAATCAATCAAATTAACAGGTTAAGTTTAACATAAAGGTTTTTTAATATAAGCAGCTTCTTTAAAAACAACTTAAAGGACTAATGTAAGTGTCAGTTGAAGAAAATATCAAAAGAAAAAATCCAAATTGGCATTTAAGGCATTCCTTTGATTGTGGATGCTATGCTCTTTTTTTGTTTTGGCCAATTTACACAAAAATGGCTCAATAGAATTAAAATGTCAATGTATTCATCGTAGGGCTGAACGAGAATCTAATTGCGTTTTTTTTTTCACCAATATTACGATTTAATATGCGATTATTTTTTAAGCTCTTTATCTTCTGTATTATTCAACAAAGACAAGCAATAAATCATTTTATCGTATGAACAACACAAGATTAGATAGATTAAACAGACTGTTCTTTCCTGAAGGCCAGGCCTGTATGTGATGATGAAATTAGGTGATGCATGAATTGATATGAATGACATCTTTTATTTAAGTCACAGTAGTATATTGAGCAGTGAAAACATTGTGTAAACATTCATATGGAAGTCAGAATCAAATCACAAAAACTAAAGTGCAGATTACAGAAATATAAAAACAAGTAGTAGTATTTAGATTATTTACTGTAAAAAGCATGTGGATTGCACTTTTTAAACACTCTTTGTAAAAATATAGTGTGTGTCTGTGTGTGTATATATATATATATATATATATATATATATATATATATATATAGATGTGTATATATATAGATGTATATATATATATGTATATATATATAGATATGTACATACATACATACACACACACACACCAATTGAAAGCTTAGCCTCTCATGATTCAATTAAGCCCACACACAAAGCATAAGGTGATTTATAGCAGTTATACAAATGTTATAAAGTTAAAGAAAATAAAACAATACAGCTAAACTATGTCTAGAGTTGGAGAATGCATCCATACCTTTTTCCTAGTCCCTGTATCCACAGCGGCGATTTTTTTTCCCAAAAACCTTTTTTTCTTAAATCCCCAAGAGTCCAAGGAAATGGAATATCCAAGCCATTATATCCAAAACGAGCTGTTCACCTCACAATCTTGGAAGTTTCTGGCCGAATTTCAACGGAAAATTGCTAAACTGTTTTTCATTCACTTGTATCGCGGCCCGCTTCTATGGCAAGGCTCCTACATGCTCGATGCTCGGACCAGTTAGACTCCCATCTTACGAGACCCTCAAATCTTTATAGCCAATGAGGAGACAAGTCAGTAGACACCAAACTTGACACTGAAATTTTAACCCTGTGATGGCTGTAGCAGTGTCAAAGCAAAAACAGGGCCTCTTATAAGCATTTCACACACTGAACAATTTATAATTACTTATTTCTATATATTTATCCATCCATCCATCAATCTTCGTCCGCTTATCCGGGGTCGGGTCGCGGGGACAGCAGCTCCAGCAGGGGACCCCAAACTTCCCTTTCCCGAACCACATTAACCAGCTCTGACTGGGGGATCCCGAGGCTTTCCCAGGCCAGGTTGGAGATATAATCCCTCCACCTAGTCCTGGGTCTTCCCCGAGGCCTCCTCCAAGCTGGACATGCCTGGAACACCTCCCTAGGGAGGCGCCCAGGGGGCATCCTTACCAGATGCCCAAACCACCTCAACTGGCTCCTTTCCGAGCTCCTCACGGATGACTGAGCTTCTCACCCTATCTCTAAGGGAGACGCCAGCCACCCTCCAGTGAGGGTAGGAACAAAAATTGACCGGTAGATCGAGAGCTTTGCCTTCTGGGTCTTTTTTTCGTCACAACGGTGCGATAAATTGAAGGTAATACCGCACCAGCTGCGCCGATTCTGCTACCAATCTCCCGCTCCATTGTCGCCTCACTCGCGAACAAGACCCCAAGGTACTTGAACTCCTTCACTTGGAGTAAGGACTCATCCCCTACATGGAGTAGGCACTCCATCGGTTTCCTGCTGAGAACCATGGCCTCAGATTTAGAGGTGCTGATCTTCACCTGAAACGAGTCCGACTTACTGCCAAGAACCCGGACACAGCTCTCGCCAGGCTCCCTCCAAGATCCTTGCGAGAGTGAAGAGCTGGTCCGTTGTTCCACGACCAGGACGTAATCCGCATTGTTCCTCTTCAACCAGATGTTCAACTATCGGCAGAACCCTCCTTTCCAGCACCTTGGAGTAGACTTTACCAGGGAGGCTGAGAAGTGTGATACCCCTGTAATTGGCACACACCCTCTGGTCCCCTCTTTTGAACAGGGGAACCAGAGTCTGCCCTCTTTAGATACTGTCCCAAACTTCCACACAATGTTGAAGAGGTATGTCAACCAAGATAGCCCCTCCACACCCAGAGCTTTAAGCATTTCTGGACGGATCTCATCAATCCCTGGGGCTTTGCCACTGTGGAGTTGTTTGACTACCTCAGTGACTTCCACCAGGGAAATTGACGACAATCCCCCATCATCCTCCAGCTCTGCCTATGACATAGAGGGCGTATTAGTTGGATTTAGGAGTTCCTCAAAGTGCTCCTTCCACCGCCCTATTACCTCCTCAGTTGAGGTCAACAGTGTCCCATCCTTACTGTACACAGCTTGGATGGTTCCCCGCTTCCCCCTCCTGAGGTGGCGAACGATTTTCCAGAAGCACCTTGGTGCCGATCCGAAAGTCCTTCTCCGGACTTCTCCCTCACCCGCTGCTTTGCCTCTTTCACGGCAGAGGCTGCAGCTCTTTGGGCCCTTCGGTACCCTGCAACTGCCTCAACTGGATTAGGCCTGGGCGATAAAACGATAACGATATGTCTCGCAATAGACACGTAATCAATATTAATAGAAAATGTGGTCGATAAAACGTTTGATAACTTGTTTTCTTTATCAGAAGAAACCAGAGGTTGTGAATCAAGTTTGGCTGCATGAACCAAGGCACTCACTCTCTGGTAACCTTACCTGGTAAGCAATTTAGGGAGTGACACTCTAACAGCCAATTATGTAACAGTATCATGTTTGGTTGCGCCACATCGCTGTCTTGTGTTCTTCAATAACAGAACCGGCGGCATGGAGTGATAAGTGGAAAATGAGTGCCGCAGCGAGCGAGGAAATTGTTGATAAAACAAAGTCTGTATGGTAGTTTTTGGGGATTTTATAAGTCTGACCGTAGACAGACCAATGTCGTCAGACCGTCGTCCCCACCAACACTGATAATACCACAAACTTGTTTTACCACCTTAGCCGTGCTCACACTTTGGAGCACAACCATATTTGCCAGCAACATCCAACAACATCTGCAGCTGCAACATGGCACAAGCAGCAGACCACCATGGAGAGGTACTCTGCATCAGCGCCTTACTAAACGCTACTAAGACATAACGAAGGCAGACATGCTGAGTGCTGTCAAGAAGCCAGGTTACCAACCTAGCACTAAACATGCAGGAAATAGTTCTCCTCAGGTTTCTTATATTTAACATTTTGCCCCATTTTATTACACTTTATGAAGCATTTCTTACTTATTCTTTAATTTTGCACCTTAATGTTAAGAGATAATTTAAGTGTCATTGTGATTTTAGACCTATGTTTACATTTTAATTATTTGAGTGTTTTCCATGGTTGTGTTGACATTTCTGCTTTTATAACTGAGGGGATTATAATCAGAGGAAGGTTAAGTTTAAAATAAAAAGGTTTAAATTTAATATATTTTTCTCCTGGTCCTTATTTTAAATAGGTCATAAAAAATATCAATAATTATCAATATCGAGCGATATGAAACACTTATATCGTGATACAGTTTTCAGCCATATCGCCCAGCCCTAAACTGGATAACATATCCCGGAAAGACTCCTTCTTCAGTCGGACGGCTTCCCTGACCACCAGTGTCCACCACGGTGTTTGTGGGTTACCGCCGCTTGAGGCACCTAAGACCCTTTTCATTTAAGGTTATGCAAGGGATATTTTAGTTTACTTTACTCGGATCACTTTTTTTTTTACTTTTGGTTATTATAACATTGTACTCACTGAAGTAATTGCTGAAAGTTGGAAACCCACTAACATTGATACAACAGTCTGATGGGACAAGACAGGATAAGACTGTCTGACTGACAGATTATCTTAACCACTTTATTGGGAGGTAAAAAGCAAAAGTAAGCACACACAAAATAGCAGTGCAGGATTGCTGTGTGCACACCAGTGGCATTCAATTGAATTCAAAATTTAAACACATACAAACATACAACCCTAGTGTACACACAACTAGGTGAGTGCAATAGGTCAAAGTTTGGGATAATTTTGCCGTTCACTTAGTTTTCTATTTTAAATAAGTTTGACTAACCTGAAGGTTTGTTTACACTCTTGCAGTTTCTTGCCATGTTTGACTTTGTTGTAGTCATACCGTTGATGTGATGAATGACCAAAAACATGTAATTAAGAGTCAAGTTTTATTAACCAACAACACAACTGGGTATTAACATTTTTTAGGTTTTTGTCACCTCTTCTTCACACACATTTTTCTTTCTGTAATTTGTTTATCTGTTTTTTATTTACAGGCACACCATTCCCCCTCCATGGTCAATCTGCCCTCCATGTTTGAGAGGAAGTACCACACATTCAGTCGTTCAACCACCCATCTCTTCTGAGACACTGCTGCTTGGGAGGGTGCAAAAAAGTAGAAGCTACCTGTATGGCTAACTAGCATTTGTCCATACTGGAGCTCATCACAGACTTTCCAAATCCATAAGGAAAATGGCATTGAAGGCACTGAAGAATTCAGAGTTGTTTAGCTACTGCTACAGTGCTTCACAACTGCAACTTCGGCCAAGAAGGGTTAAAACAATAAACCAATTGTTCATCAACCTGATGCCTACCATATGATGTATTCAGTTAAAACTGTTCTGTGTTGCTGACAAGGCAGTTAGTTTGGTGCCTCTTTCCAAACATACACAATGCTTGAATTAAGACTAGAAGCTAACTGGAACGGTACTGCACCTTGCTAAGGGCTACATGTGTGTGATTACCACTGTAATATAAAGTTTGCCTTACCCTTAAAAAAAATGAAGGATGCTCTGCTTTTTGTCTGCACTTGTTAATGGTTTATATTGACATGCTTGATTTTTTTGTTAATGTATTTCACCAGACACATTGTCACATGTTTATACCTTGCCTGTTCAGCTTCCTGGTTGGTTACCATTGTTGGCAGTGTTTAGTGAAGTGTTAACACTTAACTATTGACCAAGTACACAACGTCTGTCATCTGGTTAAAATTGGAACATTTTGCTGTCCTCGATTGCTAGTTTTATTTCACTGTGCTTTAAAGAAATAAAAATAATTTGAATTGTACATGTTCAGGTATTTCTATTTAACAAATGCAGGTTGTTAAGCTCTTTGAGTTTTATGTACTAGTTAAAGTTACAAGGTTGACCTCTTGCCCTTTACCATGTAACTTTTTTAATTATCTTTATACCATATGACCTTTATATTAACTGACATTTAATGATGTTTTATTGTAGTGGGGTAGACTTAATTTCACCTGTAATATTACTCCTTGTAATCAACCAACCTTCAACATTTAAATATAAGAGTTTCCAGCTTTTATAAAGCTTTTATTGTAACATTTAAGAGAATCTGTTAGAAGAATAAAAGCTCTTATGTGTTGTTCCCTGTACGGCCATCCACATTTTAAAAGATGTTTTTACAGTGTGTCTATTCCGTGCCTGTGTATCTGTGTATATGTTTAAGAAGGAATGCTGCATCAGTGTACACATTTATTCTTGACAATACACTTTATTTAGCTATCTATGTTTTCCAGTTTTATCTCTTTTTCTCTAATGCTGTTTATTGAATTCAGTAGTCTCCTGTTGTTTCATCTCTGTATTAAATATACTAAAACATGTACCTGAAGATATAAGATTTTTTTTTTCTTGGGTATGTGTCTTATAAACTCAGAAAAAAAAGAAACGTCCCTTTTATAGGACACTGTATTTTAAAGATATTTTGTAAAAATCAAAATAACTAGAGCTCTTCATTGTAAAGGGTTTAAACAATGTTTTCCATGCTTGTTCAATGAACCATAAACAATTAATGAACATGCACCTGTTTAACGACGAAAAGACAATAACAGCTTGCAGGCAGTAGGCAATTAAGGTCACAGTAAGAAAATTAGGAAAGTAAAGAGACCTTTCTACTGACTAAAAAACACCAAGAGAAAGATGCCCAGGGTCCCTGCTAATCTGCATGAACGTGATTTAGGCATGGTGCAAGGAAACCGGAGGACAGTAGATGTGGCGAGGGCAATACATTGCAATGTCCCTACAAGACAGTGCTACAGGGAGACAGGAAGCACAACTGATCATCCTCGCAGTGGCAGACCATGTGTAACACCTGCATAGGATCGGTACATCCAAATATCACACCTGCGGGACAGGTACAGGATGGCAACATTAACCATAAGAACTGGCCAGTCTCGGTTCACTGTCCCGGTCACGGTTTCTGCCACTGCTCTGGCAAAATATGGCTTTTGGTCTTGACCGAGTCAATGTGTCTTTATTATGTGTATAATAATATTGGAGGGGAAGTGAAAGGCAGCTTGGACGGGGATGCTGTTCGGCTTTCCACAAGTTTAAACCGCTAGCTAACGCTACGCCGACGTTTGCTAACGTTAGCGCAAAAGCGTTAGTTTAGACTGCTAGTTAAATACCGGTATTACAACTGCCTTCGCAGCTACGTCCACGTTGTCAACACAAGACATGTGGCGTTAGTGCTCCTTTTGTGCCGTACTTTTATTGAATGAAATATTAATCTTCGCTCCTACGAAATAGGTGTTTTTTTGTAACACTACACACAAAGCTAACTGGCTATAGTTAACCTGTACGTATGCTAGCGGGATTAGCTAACGTTGCGTAGCCAGCCAGCAACTTCGGCAATCGGCAGTAGTTTCGGCGAGCTAACCGCGACAATAGTTGCCCACAATCAACCTCTGCTGTTAAAAACAGTCAATCTGCAGTGATGTTTTGAAATGGAGACACATGGATGTGTTAGCTGTCGAGGTTAGCTCGCCGAAGCTGCTTGCTGGCTATGCAACGTTAGCTAATGTCCGCTAGCATACGTACAGGCTAACTATAGCCAGTTACCTTTGTGTGTAACTAACAAAAACCATTTTGTAGGAGCGAAGTTTAACGTTCCATTCAATAAAGTTATGGTACAAAAGGAGCACTAACGCCACAAGTATTAGGGCCGTTACAGAGTCAACGCGAGCAATGCGAGCAAGCGACGCGAGCGACGCGCTCCCTTTCATAGTCTAAACAGTGGACGCAAGCAGACGCAAGCGTCACGGGCGATGCGTGAAATGCAATACACCGCTCAAGCAACAGGGGGTAGTAGAGTCGGGTTATATTCAGATCAAAATGGCAACTGAAGAGGAGTGCATCCTATTGCTAATTTTACATCGGCGGCAAAAAAAAAGGCAGCGCAGAGAGAGGCGGTGGTACGTTCGCCCTTTAAACCAAACAAGAGATCAGGATGGGGAGTTTGTGTCTCTGGTGCTTCCCATGCGAAGCCTGGACGAGGAGAGACATTTCCAGTACTTTCGGATGTCGGCGCCAAAATTGGATGAATTGCTTTCGAAAGTCGTACGCTTTCTCCCGGACACACACCAAAATCACCGCAACCCGATTGGAGCTTCTCAAAGGCTTGCAGTGACTTTGCGGTACCTCACAACAGGCATCGGCCTGCAGGCACTCTCTGCCAGCTACAAAATGGGCACCAGCACTGTTTCGGGCATTGTAGAGGAGATGTGTTGTGCCATCTGGGATGCCCTTCAGGGGGAGTTCATGGCCTTTCCTTCGCGCAGTCAGTGGCAGGACATAGCGGAGGACTTTTGGAGACAGTGGCAGTTTCCCCTATGTGTCGGGGCGATTGACGGGAAACATGTTCGCATCAGAGCACCACCACGATCAGGCAGCGACTTCTACAATTACAAAGGATTTTTCTCTATTATCCTTATGGCAGCTGCTGATGCGAACTATAGGTTTATTTACATCGATGTTGGCGCATTCGGGCGTGAGAGCGATGGAGGTGTGTTGGGCCGCAGTGCGTTTGGGTCCAGACTGGCAGAGGGCAATCTCAATCTACCTGCTCCTGCTGTCCTACCGGGCACCACAACGCCCAGTCCTTTTCTTTTCCTGGGGGATGAGGCATTTCCCTTACAGGAGAACCTGATGCGACCCTATCCAGGTGATAATAAAAAATAATTGATAGCTCTGCTCGATAAAATATCCCAGAAGCAATGAAAAAGAGAGCGTGCACTGCTCGTTTATAGATTGTTATATATTTATTGTTAATAACATTCTGCTTCTGACCACGCACACAGACACACTGTGCCATTACGCACAGTGTGCGTAAAGTTGGCGTCAGCCAAGTCATCTGTGATGTCTAGTTACTGCACTGACACTTATTTGTCTTCTCATTAAAGGCACGAACCTGCAGGATAGGAAGCGCATTTACAATTACCGACAGGCCAGGGCGAGACGCGTGGTGGAGAATGCCTTCGGTATATTGGCTGCGCGCTTCCGAATTTTCAGCCGCCCAATTGACTGCAAACCTGAAAAAGCGGTGAAACTCGTGAAGGCGTGCGTGGCTCTCCACAACTTTCTGGCATCCACTGAACGTGCCAGATACATGCCCGCCACCTTTGTGGATGCGACGTCTGACACCGGAGAGGTCCAGCCTGGAGAGTGGAGGCAGCACGTTGCGGGGGACCGGAACATGGTCGACGGACCACGGTGTTCGGTCGGCAGCAGCAGACCCTCCCGGAGAGCGGCACTTGTCAGGGAGCAGCTGGCTGACTTCTTTTTATCAGATGCTGGCGTGTTTCCCCACCAGTACAGTGTGCTACGATTGGGTAGCACTGACCAATAAATTGATAAAAGGTCGCTTGGAAGCATGAGTTTTGTTTATTAGTTAACACTTTACACATTTTAACTAATGTGGTATTATGTGAAAACCATTCATTCATATCCATATACAATAGGCCTTCTGAACGTATATACAGCCTAGCCAACATTGAAATGGTGACAGTGTAATTCATTTTCATATGAAGGCTTTGTTAACATGTTTCACACAGAACATAACCTAACACATGTCAATGACAAATAACGTCAGTAACAGCATGTAGCCTACAATATTGGTAGACAAATTAAGTCAAATTAAAAGGGCTCATACTGCCGCATGAGCTGTTTGATGTCGCGCATCAAAATTGCGCTTTGTTCCTGTGGGAGATTTTGTAGAAAATGGCACAGGTAATTACAAAAAGTGGTGTGTATGTCCCTCTTTTCGCTTTCCCTGACCCTCTCTCTCTCCCTCTCTCTATCCCTCTCTCTCTCCTGCCGTATTTCCTGCAGCCTATCGAGGAGGGTACGCTCACATGGATCCATAATCGGCCTGTGGCTTTTGCGCTTCCTTTTACCACCACGGGAGGCTGATGATGTCGGGGTGGTAGGGGGATGAGATGGTGTAGAAACGGTCAAAGCCACTAGTGTCGGGGTGGTGGGAGGGTCAGATAGAAGTGGGGAAAACTGGGATAAGGATGAGGCGGGATTGGGGGTAGATGGAGGTGCCTGATCTCCCTGCGCAATAATGCTTTCCTCCTCCTCCTCCTCCTCATCCTCATCATCATCATCATCATCGTCGCCCTCATCGTCTCCCTCACCTGCCTACACAGAAAGAAAATGTATAGGCCTACTCCTGTTTAAAACGTCTTGACCAAATCAGTAGCCTACCATTCTCATTAAATGCGCAATTTTGAAAACACATTGAAAACATGGTTTAGCAGGTTTTTAAAAAATATATTCTTATATATAAGAAATAGAATACATTTGGGTCTCTCTCTCTCTCTCTCTCTCTCTCTCTCTCTCTCCTGCCATAGGCTATTTCAGCCTCTCGAGTAGGGCACACAGCATTGACTTCTAGATAGGCTACAAACACATACAGGACGTTGTTTACATACCGAAAAATTTGACTCTGTGGTCCTATGCTTTATGAATTCACTCAACCAGCTAAGTTGAGTCAATACTTTTGGGTAGCCGAAACTTAGCTGCCCTGCACCACTTCTGCACGCCACCTTCCACTTTTTGTGCGCCCTAGTAAATTTGTCACGGGCACTTTTCCAGTCCGTTTTCACCTTATCCACGGTCTTTCCCATCGCGGTTGCAACCTCTCTCCAGGCATTTTCCAACGCTATTTTATTGGAGTGTAATTGCGATGAACTATCATATAAATGCGTATGTATACGTATAAGCTCGCATAATTTTTCCTCTTCGCCCGCCATTGTATTCAAACCTTCTTCTGTAAACTTAATATACTTGAATTAATGTACAATACTTGCAATGTCGCCCCCACCGACAACGCATAGTATTGCGTGCGTCGGCGCGTCGCGTATCAAAAACTAGGACGACACATTTGGCTACGCATCGACGCATAATGGCGGCTGAAGCGTAGCGATGCGTAGCCTTGCGGACGCGTATGCGTACCGATGCGTTGACTCTGTAACGGCCCTTATGTTGACAACGTGGACGCAGATGGAGGAAACGCCGAAGGCAGTTGTAATATTTACCTAGCCGGCTATGCTAACTCTGTTGCGCTAACGTTAACGAAACGTCGGCGTAGCGTTAGCTAGCTGTCTAAACTTGTGAAAAGCTGAACAGCATCCCCATCCAAGTAATAAATAAACACCAGGCAAATATGTTGTTACTGGAGCTAGTAGGCTACCATCAAAATGTGAGATATCTAATCATGATATCAATCATATCTATGTGTTTACAACCATCGGGGGATTTCACAGGTGGGACTGGCAAGTTTGCATATAGCTAGCATGATGCCTTGTCTTTTCTAGATCTAGATAAGTTTACCGGTACTTAACTGAGCTAACGACATGATCACTGTCACTAGATATAAATAAAACATTGACTTTCACTTGGTGCTATTCATGGACAGTAAAAACCCCTCTTCCTCATCCCAGTCAATCACCATAGTTCTAGTACTAGGCAGAGTGATAGAGAAAGACAGAGTGGCGACACTCCCATTGGACTCCGTTGTACGCTTTTTCCCGCCTACTTCCGGGGTATGCAGCCTCGCATAGTTCCAAACAATCCATTCATGGCGTCGGACAGAATTCATTTTCATTGCTGGCCGTCGAGTAACTTCTGAGGTAAGTTGATTAAATAGCTACCTCTTTTGAATTGTCAACTGTCTAAATTTTATCAGAGGCCCTTTATGATGCATATACTGATCTTTATTTGTATGTGTGCACAGCGTGATTATATACACTGCTCAAAAAAATAAAGGGAACACTTAAACAACACGATGTAACTCCAAGTCAATCACACTTCTGTGAAATCAAACTGTCCACTTAGGAAGCAACACTGACTGACAATACATTTCACATGCTGTTGTGCAAATGGAATAGACAACAGGTGGAAATTACAGGCAATTAGCAAGACACCTCCAATAAAGGAGTGGTTCTGCAGGTGGTGACCACAGACCACTTCTCAGATCCTATGCTTCCTGGCTGATGTTTTGGTCACTTTTGAATGCTCGCTTTCACTCTAGTGGTAGCATGAGACAGAGTCTACAACCCACACAAGTGACTCAGGTAGTGCAGCTCATCCAGGATGGCACATCAATGCGAGCTGTGGCAAGAAGGTTTGCTGTGTCTGTCAGCGTAGTGTCCAGAGCATGGAGGCGCTACCAGGAGACAGGCCAGTACATCAGGAGACGTGGAGGAGGCCGTAGGAGAGCTACAACCCAGCAGCAGGACCGCTACCTCCGCCTTTGTGCAAGAAGGAGCAGGAGGAGCACTGCCAGAGCCCTGCAAAATGACCTCCAGCAGGCCACAAATGTGCCTGTGTCTGCTCAAACGGTCAGAAACAGACTCCATGAGGGTGGTATGAGAGCCCGACGTCCCCAGGTGGGGGTTGTGCTTACAGCCCAACACCGTGCAGGACATTTGGCATTTGCCAGAGAACACCAAGATTGGCAAATTCGCCACTGGCGCCCTGTGCTCTTCACAGATGAAAGCAGGTTCACACTGAGCACATGTGACAAACATGACAGAGTCTGGAGACACCGTGGAGAACATTCTGCTGCCTGCAACATCCTCCAGTATGATGTTTGGCGGTGGGTCAGTAATGGTGTGGGGTGGCATTTCTTTGGGGGGCCGCACAGCCCTCCATGTGCTCGCCAGAGGTAGCCTGACTGCCATTAGGTACCGAGATGAGATCCTCAGACCCCTTGTGAGACCATATGCTGGTGCGGTTGGCCCTGGGTTCCTCCTAATGCAAGACAATGCTAGACCTCATGTGGCTGGAGTGTGTCAGCAGTTCCTGCAAGAGGAAGGCATTGATGCTATAGACTGGTCCACCCGTTCCCCAGACCTGAATCCAATTGAGCACATCTGGGACATCATGTCTCGCTCCATCCACCAACGCCAAGTTGCACCACAGACTGTCCAGGAGTTGGCGGATGCTTTAGTCCAGGTCTGGGAGGAGATCCCTCAGGAGACCATCCGCCACCTCATCAGGAGCATGCCCAGGTGTTGTAGGGAGGTCATACAGGCACGTGGAGGCCACACACACTATTGAGCCTCATTATGACTTGTTTTAAGGACATTACATCAAAGTTGGATCAGCCTGTAGTGTGGTTTTTCACTTTCATTTTGAGTGTGACTCCAAATCCAGAACTCCATGGGTTAATAAATTTGATTTCCATTGATCATTTTTGTGTGATTTTGTTGTCAGCACATTCAACTATGTAAAGAAAAAAGTATTTAATAAGAATATTTCATTCATTCAGATCTAGGATGTGTTGTTTAAGTGTTCCCTTTATTTTTTTTGAGCAGTGTATTTTTTATCTTGGTAGCCTACCGATTGCCTGCTAGTTTGTTAACTCGTTTGTTAGCTTGACTTCGCCAGCTTTGAAGGTATCGTTACACCAACAATTACAAAGTTCAGTAGTGAAGTTATTATTAGTTATTGATGTTGGATTACTAGGATCATTAAGGTTGATTAAGGACGGGTTTTATTTAGGTTTTATCTGCTGAATCTGACGGTGTTAGCTAGTCAGCTAAGTACTGTGTGTCTAGAAATAAGGTTGCGTTTGTTTAATTATACCCTTGAAAGGGCTGTTGGATTTCATGTATGGCTACAAGTTATTCCACACACAAAATATCAGTGACATATGACAATGACATAATTTGAAATATGAAAAAGTATTAAGGCAAATTTCACAGTTGTGTTTTTTATTTTATTTTTTTACTGTTGATTTATTTCACGTTTTCCACTGTTTTTTTTTTTTTTAAGTTCAATAATTGCAACATCTTTCCAGAAGTCAACAAGTAATCGTGAAAATTATCGTGATTTCATTATTGACCGAAATAATTATGATCATATTTCTTTCCATATTCCAGCAGCCCTACTGGTGCTGGCAACGGCTGCTGGTGCTGGCTGCTGGCTGCTGAAATAAGAGGAGACTGGAGGCTGCAGACAGTGTGTCAGGGATGGAGAGGCCAAATACATCCATGGCAACCAGTAAGGTGTTTGGCAGTGGACTAGATGTTATGACCTTATGTGAGGAAGTCTGCTGTGTTGAAATTGCCTTCTTAGTCTGACTCTTGCTGCCAAGGTACCCCTTATCACGGCTGTTTACCCTGATGCACTATGATTGAATCCTTAACCTCAGCTTGATATATGTGGAGGATATTTAGGGCCCGAGCGCCGACAGCGGCGAAGGCCCAATTGAAACTGAAGGAATTATTAGGGCCCGAGCGCCGACAGCGGCGAAGGCCCTATTGAAACTGAAGGAATTATTAGGGCCCGAGCGCCGACAGCGGCGAAGGCCCTATTGAAACTGAAGGAATTATTGTTTCTTTCTATTATTTTCCCGTCAAATGAATTGGCTTTTTGAGGGGCTTAACATATTCAAAAACTCACCAAATTTGGCGGTCGCATCAAGTCTGGTGAAAATTTACGTATTTTAAGGGTTTCGGGAATAGGCGCACAAAAATGGCTCGCTAGCGCCCCCTAGAAAGTTAAGAAAATTGAGCCCCTGCAGTGTGTTTAAGGTAGACTCACGAATCTTGGTACACATATGTTACATGTCAAGATGTACAAAAACCGTTATTAGAGCCATACCCTAAACCCAACAGGAAGTCCGCCATTTTGAATTAAACGTTCAAAATTTGTGCGATTTTGGCCATTTCCACGTGTCGTACTTTAACGAACTCTTCCTAGAGATTTCATCCGATCAACTTCAAACTCGGTCTGAGCCATCTTAAGAAGTTAAAGATGAAAAGTTGTTAAAAGAAACTTTTCGTCATAGGGCGTGGCCGTGGCGGGGCGGCCATTTTTATACTTTCGCTGCCGAAACAGGAAGTGGGTGTAACTCGAGTGTACGTTGTCCAATTACCTCGAAACTTTTCAGGATTCATAAGACTCCAACCCTGAGGACAAATAAACGCCGATATCATAGCTCCCCCTAATGGCAACAGGAAGTAGGCCTAAAAGTCAATATATATATATACTTTAACGAACTCCTCCTAGAGATTTCATCCGATGGACTTCAAACTTGGTCTGTACAATCCCAACACCTTAGCGATGAAAAGTTATTAAATGAAAACATTTTCGTCAGACGGTGCGGGCGTGGCGGCCATTTTGAGTGTTTAGCGATGAACAAAGAAGTTGTTGTAACTTGAGTGTACGTTGTCGTATCTGCCCGAAATTTCTCACGATGGACAAGGGGTCCAGGCCTGAGGACACCTACAGGCCAAAATTTTCTTTTGGTCATAGCGCCCCTCGCTGGCATCAGGAAATGCGCCTTATAACACAAACATCATCCGATTTACATGAAACTTAGAATGTGTGGTCTACATGTGATACTGAGCCGCCCCTTATAATATGACCACGCCCACTTATTCAGGCCACGCCCCCTTTCATAACATTTGAACCGTTTAAGGTAGAGTCTCGTGTGAGGTGTCATTGAACTCAGCAGAGACTTCCTTCTTCATTGGTGATGGTTTGACCCGCCCCCTATGTTGAAGCCACGCCCCCTTTAATAAATGCTGACCCATCTAAGGTAGAGTTTTGTGTGAGGTATCATTGAACTTAGCAGAGACTTCCTTCTTCATTGGTGATGGTTTGACCTGCCCCCTATGCATTAGCCACGCCCCTTTTCACAGTTAATGAGCCGTACGTCCAAGATGGCAGCAAGTTCATTGTCTGCTCAGTGTCTCTCTCTGGACTAATTTGTTTTAATGGATTTTACTGCTTTTTATTGTTTTAAAAGTTGCAGTTTAGTTTTAGTGTTTGTTTTCTTTTTTTGGCAGACTTTAAATGAGTTTAATTTAGCCTCTGCTATATCTGATTCTGGGCTAATAAGCCTGAGCTACATCTACCTCCGCCTGGAGCCTGGGCTAACAGGCCTGAGCCTGCCTCATCCACTTCCATCCGGAGCCTGGGCAAATAGGCCTGAGCCTGCCTCATTCACCTTCATCTAGAGCCTGGGCTAACAGGCCTGAGTCTGCAACATCCACTTTCGCCTGGAGCCCGGGCTAACAGGTCTGAGTCTGCTACATCCATCCCCATCTGGAGCCTGGACCAACAGGCCTGAGCCACATCTACCTCCGCCTGGAGCCTGGGCTAACAGGCCTGAGCCATCTGGAGCCTGGGCTAACAAGCCTGAGCCACATCTACCTCCGCCTGGAGCCTGGGCTAACAGGCCTGAGCCTGCCTCATCCACTTCCATCTGGAGCCTGGGCAAATAGGCCTGAGCCTGCCTCATTCACCTTCATCTAGAGCCTGGGCTAACAGGCCTGAGTCTGCAACATCCACTTTCGCCTGGAGCCTGGGCTAACAGGTCTGAGTCTGCTACATCCATCCCCATCTGGAGCCTGGACCAACAGGCCCGAGCCACATCTACCTCCGTCTGGAGCCTGGGCTAACAGGTCTGAGCCATCTGGAGCCTGGGCCAACAGGCCCGAGCATGCCACATCCACCTTCTGGAAAATAGCTACGGTTGTGCCACTCACAAACTGTTTCTGCTGATATTTTTCAACATGAAGATTATGGCACTCTTAATAGTTTTATTATGTGTGTTGACCGTTTGGGACTTGGGACTAAGCAGTGCTCCTTGGGTAAGTTCTGCAAATAATAAGCTGAGTATGTGTGATACTTCCTATAGTGGCACTAAATTTAGTGCAGCAGGGCACCTTGAGCCACCACTATCTCATTTGGTTTTGGTCATCAACTTCAATCTGCCTGGTGTTGTACCTAAACTTCAGGGTTTTCTTGCTTTGTACAATCTTTCACTTTCACTAAATGAAAAGCAATGCTTGGCTTCAACATTTGAAACGCAGGAGACTGTTTCAAAATGTAGCGTGAAACGAAGATTGATGATTGTTCTACTTTTACTTATATCTGGAAATGTGCAACCAAACCCTGGACCTGAGCTGAAATGCATCCAGACCCCTGCTGATTTCAAATCAATGCCTGGGTTAAAATGTGTTCATCTTAATGTACGCAGCTTATTACCCAAGATGGACATGGTCAAAATTTGGGTGAAATCGACAGATGCAGATATTGTGATCATTTCTGAAACATGGTTATCCAAATCTATTTCTAATGATGACATTGCCATATTTGGATACAATGTTTATCGTACAGATAGGCCTAAAAAAGGGGGTGTCGTAGCCATTTATGTAAAATCAAGATTTGATGTATCAATTGTTCTATCTGAATCTATTTCTAAACAAATGGAGTTTTTGGCTTTGAATGTAGAAATAGTTAAGTCCCTGTTTATAACTGTCGTGGGGTGCTATAGGCCTCCATCTGCCATCAAGGAAGCATTATCATCCTTACAGTATCTTCTGTCAAAATTAAATTACAATTAACTTTTATTGTCTGGAGATTTGAATTGGGATTGGCTAAATGCAGTTTCTGGTGAATTCAAATCCTTCTGTGACTCTATTAACCTTAGCCAGTTGGTCAACCTACCTACAAGGCCAAACGTAAAGAGTCCTAATAAGTCTACCTTGATTGATTTAATCCTAACAAATGTTCCTCATAAGTTCTCATCAGTGGGTGTGTTCTGCAATGATTTGAGTGATCATTGCGTTGTTGCTACTTGCAGGAACACTAAAATCCCCAAATGCAATCCGCGTATTATTTGTAAGAGAAATTTAAAAATATTTAATGAACAATCCTTTCATCATGATCTAGCTTTGGTTAGTTGGGGGCAATTGAGTTTGTTGCCAGATGTTGAGCTGGCTTGGGCATATTTCAGGGAGAGTTTTATGAAGATTGTAAATAAACATGCTCCCATTAGGAAATTTAGAGTCAAGGGACGAGAGAACCAGTCCATCCATCAGCGCAATGTGGTATGGGCCAAAACCAGAAAAAGCGATTCTCCCTCTGATTGGTCTAATTTTAGGCATTTAAGAAATAAATGTACTTCTCTTATCAAGAAGGCTAAATCAGAATATTACTTATCTGTTACAACAGAAAACCTCAATAATCCACAGAAATTTTGGAAAGTGATAAAGTCTCTATCTGTAAATAAAGACCTCAGGCTCTTCCAAAATAGGTCTTAAAAGACTCTGTCCCTGTCTACGATAGGACCGAGGTCTTAAATAGCTTTAACATCCATTTCGTAGCTTCTGGTTCTTTGTTTGACTCCACAGGAGTGGCCCCCGTGACTTCCTACAGAGAGCCTCAAACGTCTTCTGTAGAGTATTTTAATTTTGTTCCTTTTACTGTGCAGGAAGTGCATAAAGCTCTCAAAACATTAGATCATAGGAAACCAAACGGACCGGACTTGATAGAGCCCTACTTCTTGAAAATAGCAGCTGATTATGTAGCACAACCTCTTACAGTCCTTTTTAATCTTTCAATCCAAAACAAAGAAATTCCACTTGCTTGGAAGTCTGCTTTTGTTACCCCTTTATTAAAAGGAGGTGATCCAGCTGTTTTAACTAATTACAGGCCAATATCAAATTTGTGTGTTTTGTCAAAACTTCTTGAATCTCTTGTTTGTGATCAACTTAAAAAGTTCCTGTACTCTACTGATCTACTATCTAAACTGCAATCCGGCTTTAGGAAAAAACACAGCACCATCACGGCTGCTACAAAAGTGATAAATGATATACTTGTTGCTCTTGATAAAAAACAATATTGTGCTTCCCTTTTTATTGATCTGTCAAAAGCATTTGACACTGTGGATCATGTTATTTTAAAGCATAGGCTTTTAAGTCTGGGACTGTCTAATCATGTTGTTTCCTGGTTCACAAATTATTTGAGTGACAGGACCCAGTGTATTAAATGTGATGGTCTGTGTTCTGAATTTTTGAATGTCCACAAGGGGGTGCCGCAGGGTTCTATATTAGGACCCCTCCTGTTCATCATGTATATTAATGATTTAGGACAAGATTTTTCTGACGCTAATATGCATTTTTACGCTGATGACACAATAATTTACTGTTTTGGATTGAACCCTGCCAAAGCTGAAGAATCTCTGCAGAAAGCTTTTGATGTGGTCCAGCACACACTTATCCAGCTAAAACTGGTTCGTAACGCTGAAAAGACCAAACTAATGTTGTTTTCAAACACTAAGAAGGTCCCTCAATCTACTCCCTTAGTGTTCACTCTTGAGGGAAATGTCATAGAGATGGTTCACACCTACAAGTATCTTGGTATTTTGCTTGATGACTCCCTGACTTTTAAGCCCCATATAGATAATCTTGTGAAAATGCTTAAACTTAAATTGGGCTTTTTCTTTCGTAATAAATTCTGTTTTTCTTTTGAGGCAAAAAAGCGCCTTGTTAATGCAACATTTTTATCCATTTTAGACTATGGAGACCTGTTGTACATGAATGCCTCTGCTAAATGTCTCCATAAGATTGACATTGCATATCATGCTTCTCTGCGGTTCATTACTAATTGTAGGGCCTTGACCCATCACTGTGAACTGTATTCTTGAGTGGGATGGCCTTCTTTGTCCTCCAGGAGGCTGGGTCACTGGTATACTTTCCTTTATAAGGCCATGCTTGGTCTATTGCCACCCTACATCTGTAACTTAATTTCACGGAGGAGTGTTGGCTCTCATTGTTTGCGTTCGAATGATCTTTTGTTGCTCGCTGTTCCACTTGCCCGTACAGAACTGGGAAAAAGGGCTTTTGTTTACTCAGCCCCCCACACATGGAACATGTTGCAAAAAGACTGGAAATTGACTGAATTACTTTCATTGAACGCTTTTAAGTCCAGATTGAGAACACTTGAGTCGATCCTTTGTAACTGTTTTACATAATGTGTATGTAATTGTATTGTTTGAAACTCTTTTGCTGCTTCTTGGCCAGGACTCCCTTGAAAAAGAGGTTTTTAATCTCAATGGGACTTTCCTGGTTAAATAAAGGTAAAATAAAAAAAAAAAAAAAAAAAAATGACGTAGAGTCTTGTGTGAGGTATCGTTGAACTCGGCGGGGAGTTCTCTTTTCATTGGTGACAATTTGCGGTGTCTGAGTGTTGCGCAAATGTACGGTCGCAAGGAGCGGAGTCCGCCAGTAACCCCAACGCGCGCCGAGGCGCGAGGGCCCGTCCATCGCTGCTTGCAACTTTAATTTTCAATTTTTTTTTAAATATTTAAAATCGAAAAGGTATGGACAATTATGCATAAATGTTGCACTAAAGCTGGTATTCAACGCTCGCACGGGGTGTTAAATATGTTGTATTATGTATTATTTTCAAAAAATTAATATTCAAAAATTATGGATTATTATGTATAATTATTGTAACAAAGCTGGTTCTAACAGGCCTCACACTGGGCGTCAAAATGTAGGATACTCGTAGGGTACAGATTTCATCATTGGCAAATTATTCAATTCAATTTTATTTATAGTATCAAATCATAACAGAGTTATCTTGAGACACTGTACAGATAGAGTAGGTCTAGACCACACTCTATAAATTCCAAAACCCCAACAATTACAGTAATTCCCTCAGGAGCCAGCATTAGCAGTGCCCATTGCGACAGTGGCAAGGAAAAACTCCCTTTTAGGAAGAAACCTCGGCAGACCCAGACTCTTGGTAGGCGGTGTCTGACAGGGCCGGTTGGGGGTGTGATGAGCAATGGCAAATAATAGTCACATTAAAGATAATGGAACAGTGACTTAGAAGGTCATCGTGGAAGTTCATGTCGTAGCAGGGCACATTGTGTCATACTGAGTAGTGCAGTCTCCTATACCGGATCCGGACTACTCTGTGCATATGAACATCACAGCAGGGCGATGCGGGATGTAACGTGGCGCTGCAGAGCATGGGTGGATGTGGCGGATGCAGCAGGACGCAGCAGGATGCGGCCGGGAATTGCAGAGAAGAAGAAACATAAGGACTCCTAGGTTAGCTAGGTTAGTAACAAGCATTTCTGGAACAGGATGCATACAAAAGTAACAAGTAGAGATGAGAGAGCAGCTCAGTGTGTCATAGGAAGGAAGGAAGGAACTTCCCCGGCAGTCTAGAATTATAATAGCATAACTAAGAGAGGCAGGTTAAAGAGAGATGCCTGGTCGGGCTAGAACTCTCCCCAACCGGATCGGGCTGGCCTGCCTCCCTCTACTCTCGCTATATTATTAATTATATAATAAATAAAACTGATGACTACGAAGAGAAGCAGGTAGGCTGGGTTAGGTGGACGCTGCAACTCCTCATTCCCTAACTATAAGCTTTATCAAAGAGGAGGGTTTTCAGTTTACTCTTAAATGTGGTGACGATGTCTGCCCCTCGAACCCAAAGTGGGAGCTGGTTCCACAGGAGTGGAGCCTGATAGCTGAAGGCTCTGGTCCCCAGTCTACTTCTAGAACCACATGTAGCTCTGCATTCTGGGAGCGTAGTGCTCTCCTAGGACAATAAGGTACTAAGAGCTCTTCTAGGTATGATAGTGTTTGACCATTTAGAGCTTTGTAGGTCAGGAGGAGGATTTTATTAGGATATTATATATTTTATTCGATCCTAGATTTCACAGGAAGCCAGTGCAGAGAAGCCAATACAGGAGAAATATGATCTCTTAGTTCTTGTCAGAACACGTGCTGCAGCATTCTGGATCAGCTGGAGATTATCAAAGATGTTTTATCAATATTAATAAAGTTATGAATATGGTTATTAATAACTTTATCAATTCGACAAACAATCAAAACGGGGCACCACCCTGCAAGTCAGGGACCAATAAATCAAACTGTGGAACAGTCTCATTTCTGTGGAAATCCTTTAAAAGGAAACAAAGGAAGGGGTGATTTCGAGCACGGACCTGTTCAGCCAGCAATTATTGCAATAAGTACATCACAAGCAACTGCTATTTAAGTATAATAAGATTTATTAACGTCATAATTATCAGTAGCTAATCAATAATCATTCAATAATAAGCTTATATACCTTTTTCAGTATCACAACCAAAACAAAGCAAAAACAAAACAGCATGTGTCATGGACGTGTGTGTGTGTGTGTGTGTGTGTGTTTGTGTGTGTGTGTGTGTGTGTGTGAGAGAGAGTGAAAGAGAGTGAAAGAGGAGGGGCGGGGTCGACATGTAGTTCTAACACTTGTGACCGACTAGCTTGTGTCCGTGTGTATGTGTGTGTTAGTAAAAGAAGAAAACTCTGATCACTGACACTCTGATCTTAGTTATCGGTAATGACCAGCCCCCCCGCTCAGCCACTCAGGTCTGGACCACACGTGTAGTTGGGACAGACTATGAGACTTTTGTATTACTGAGGGAACAGCTGATTTCCACGAGTCTTTTAATAACTTTTCATCGTTAAGGTGTTGGGATGATACAGACCAAGTTTGAAGTCCAT